>NW_013952548.1:668847-672310 GCF_001266775.1 Austrofundulus limnaeus
ATTTATTTAAGTTTTACTGACAACTGTGACTTTAGTATCCATCTTTCATTCCTCATGTATTCATTTGGAATGAAAATCTTTGAATTCTTGATTTAACCTCATTATTCTGCACAAAATTTAACAGATTCAAATATGTTTGGAGCATTTTTAGGTCCTGTTTTATATTTTAAAAAAGCATGTCTAAGCACCAGTTTTGTTTTCTAAATAAAAACATTAAAAACTAATTAATAACTCAAGTAATTTATTTTATCAGTATGCGGTAGAAATGTATATCAAATTTAAGATAAATTGTGATTAATTCACAGCTACTTTGGGATTAATATTAAAAATATTAATCATTTGACAGCATTAATTTAGATATAATCTTCTGATCTTGTCATAATACAAATCTGGCATGGAAAGCAGTGGGCAGCATGCATTCTTCAAGAAATGTAAGGTCTTTAATTTATATCAGGAATTCAGGAAGTGTGTGCTAAATGCCATGAAGTTCTCTCAAGGTGTTAAAAAAGTAATAATGATTTAAACATCACTTTGACCTCCAACCACACCGTTTTCTGTTGTCAGAATTAATGTTTTGACTAAATGAATTCAGAAGTTTCGCTGAAATTGAGTGCACCCCAAYGGAACTAATGGACAGAGGGAAACATCAACCTACCAAGCAATAGAAAACCAGCATAACATTTTTAATTGCACTTTTAATAATTTCCTRGGTGATAATTATTATGGAAAGCACAATGATGCTGGATTCACAAATACAATTCTACAGTTGCAGGTTTAGTTTCATGTATTTATTGGTTATAGAGGAAATTGCTTGTGTCCTTCCACTAATGAAATCAATAGAGAGTGACAAAATGTACATTTAGATGCAAAATGCCCATTATGTCACTTTAATGAGACCGGTAATGTGGCAACATATTAAAGGAACCACYGAGACTGAAACCAATTAAAAATGAGAATCACTTTTAAAGCATCTCTTTCATTGATACTTTTCTCTTCAGTAAAACTTGTCTTTACATAAACTGTACCTGATTATAAGGGTGTTGGATAGTCATAAAGCTAGTTCATTCTTCAATGTTTGCTTCCCACAAAGTTGGTCYTGTTTTACAAGATGATGGAAGTCTCGCAAACACCATTTCTCAGTTTACGAGACGATCCAGGCGTTTACTCTGTCTCTATTACTCGCATCTACATAACCCTCCGAATAAACGAAGAGCGAGTGACGCTGTAATCCAATCATTTCTGGAAGCAAACTTTGAGGAATAACCTTTGTGCGGGCATCAACCGCAGCCTGACAGCAGAGCATCCTGGATGTCGCTCTGCCTGATGGCAAATGTTGGGCAAACACAGCTGCTAATGTGCACGATGTWTAATAATGTGCTCCTGCACCGGAATATGACAGAGTATCCAAATTTATCGCAGTGCGAAGCTCCGTTCGGCCTTTCAGTACACATACATCAAATCGTCCCTAAATTTGCAGAACAAGAATGGCTTAGATGAAAGAAAACCCCTCCAGTCTTAACAAGAAAAAATGTGACTTTGCGGGCAATTTAGCTACGAGCATCCTCCGAGGGGTGGATGGAAATGGAATGATGGAGGTCTAAAATTATTATTCTGCACGTTTTAGTTAATCTCAAACAGTGCTGGTTCTGTGAGGGAACTTAAAAAAGCTAAAGCCAAAGTGATGTTACGTGATTAATCGTTTCATGACTTAACAAGAATGTGTTTTTTTATGAAGCGAAGGACTCAAATTTACTCCTAAATGATGCACTTGAACAGTTTTGTGCAGAATGAGCAATGACAGTGCAGCAGGAGATGAAGTAGTAAAGCATTGGGACAAAACAAACAACGCAGTTTGGTAATCATGTACATCCACTCCACACAGGCTTGATGAATGGTTCTAATCAAGTGAAAACCCCCCACCACTGAAATTGCCCCGCAGAGACCTCACCTAATAACACACTGACAACGAAAATCTCCACATGGACTATTTATACACTCAGCATCGCGGCCTCGTCCATCTCTCCGTTGGKTGACAGGAAATGGATGTTTAAGACACCCACATGGATGTACTGATACAGTTGTTCTGTTTCAACAGGACRGCAGCTATTTTGGCAGCAGAACTACAACAATATCATGAAAGAGAGTACACTTGAATGACTTTTCCACCGTGTCAGCTGTTTTTTTATGCTTCAGGCTTTCAGTTCACCTCCCACATGAGAAACAAGTTAGCCCATCTGTCACCGAACATCTGGAGCATCTGTACAACCTCATTTACTGCCATTCACTGAGCCAGGGCTCTTTAAAGGTAATGCTTTGTAACATAAATATTTTAATCAAATGACAACAAAAAAGCATGGGAGAATAAAACATTAAATTAAAATCAATATATAAATTCCTTGCAACGTTTTTGTTCAACCTCTGAAAGAAAACACAAAAAAAATGAGACTAGTTTCTTTAAAATGTTCTTCTCATTTGTGACACACACACCCTCCCCATCTCTCTCCCTTAGCATCTGCCATCTGGTAATGCCTTTCCATCTGGACAGCTTGGCCACTTAGCAAAGTTGCAATGATGCCTCATCTTGTGAAGTGAAACTAAATCCGTTGGTTGAGTTTGATTCTAAACTGCTATAACCTCAAAAAAGTCAAGTCCTTCCAAATCCCATYACATTTATATCATATCTATTGGAACATTGTAACTGTTTAACATCATGTGTTGCTCTATTGTTGCAGCTTATGATACTGTTCATGATTCTAACTAAACACTGCTAGATAATGTAAATGTTATGCATATTCTGCCGCCTGGTTCCAAACTGCACGCCATTATCTCTGCATAGTTTAAATTCATTGGAAAACTCATCAAGATGTTTTGTGTGCTATAAATGACTGAATGCGTGTAGGGTTGGGTACCGAAACTTGGTTCCAATATGGCACCGGGGCAAACATCAACGGTAGTACACAAACCGAAACACAACTCTAACTCCGGTGCCTCAAAAAAGCTGACAAGTGTTCCATCTGGTATTCATTGCTAACAGTGAAAGCATCAGCGAACAATCTCTACGGATGCTCTTGTATGCAGTTTGACTCGACCTTGGCCCAATGCATCTCTCCAAGCGCGCTTCACAGCCGCGCTGTCTCAGAACCTCCTCTCCGGTGGTTCCAAGCAGGTAGAAGCGAGTACAGCAGCTATGATTGTGACAGCAGCAGAATTCTGCCCGTGGATTAACTCTTGGATTGACTGACAGCAAATTTCCTCCTGGAGAGAGGTGCTTTTGTTTAGGAATACGAGCGCGGCGTGATACGACGACATGGTGAAATAAAACTGGCTTTTTGGGAAAGGCAGAACTTGTTAACACTTCCTGGAGAGAGGTGAAGGAGACAAAGCTGAGCAGATCACTGGAGGTTTCCAGCAAGTTTTGTGCTGATTACATAAATATTATACTTAAATACAAATAGTATATTAT
>NW_013952548.1:672807-675126 GCF_001266775.1 Austrofundulus limnaeus
CAGAGAAGACCAAAAAAAAAAAACATTTTATTTGTAAAAAAACACTGCTTATTTATAAAGTAAAACATGCCGCATTATGATAATAGTTGTCTGTGTGTGTGGGTGATTACTGTAGCAACAATATGTAAAAAATATTAGAAGTTCAACCATTAATTGAAATGGTTTCTGGAAGTTTTGAGAGTAAGCAGCATTATCACTGTTTATAGAGATTAAATCACAAGTTAAATCTTATAAAAGGGCATTCTTTATACTTTGAAGACTGTTTAGGGGTGTGTAATTAAAAGCTCAAGATACCCTTGACTGTTTAAAAAAACACCATGTATAATTAATAATGCAAAGAGAGTCCTTTCTAGTGTGGCCGACAGTCCATGCTTCAGAATTTAATTACTGTTATCTAACTCATTACAACTCCTCACTTGTGTGTGATGATTAATGTTTGGATTGTAGCTTTTAAAAAAAGAAAGAAAAAAAAAGAGTGTTTACCCAGGTAGCCCAGTAATTAGCCACAGATGATTAGCATCACCTGAAGGTCAGGTAAACTGACAAGAATTCTTAAAGAGATGAGAAAATGATAAAAAGATAATATTTGCAAAGTTCTTCTTGCTCAATGTTATTGCAATTCTGCAATAATAAAGTGTTGCTTGTTAAACAATATTTTCAGTTTGAAACCTTCACCAGCCTTGAAGTCATGTACATGAATACAAACACAGAGATCAAATGTGTAGCAGATTTTATGTACTTAGGAAACAAAACAGCTCTCAAACATGACAGAAAACACTAATGTAAAAAAACAATTTGCCAGCAGTCAGATCCTTTCACAAGTTCAACCTTAGAGTTAAATAAAAACATTATATTTGGGCAGTATGCAGGTCTGAAGCTCTTTATAATGTCACCTTTAAGTTTTAAAACAGTCCTGTATCCACAATCACTGTAGGACAACATTTAAGACACAGTTTGCTGCCGCCTCAATGCAAATCACTGTCACCATGTTGAGCTTATATTAACAGTGGCACAAAGAAAGTACTACTTAAAACCAACTTCACTTCATGTTTCATGCTGACAGGATAATTGTTCACATGGTGCTAAAACAGCCCTCAAAAAAACAACCTCATTTTGCCACTAAACAAGACCTCAAGTCATTATCTTGAGTTCAACACCAATAACAAGTAAAACACTGATGCAAAGAGGCTTTTTTTTCCTTTTCCCTGGACTGACAAAATAAAGTAACAGAAATTAGGTTTCATTACAAAAAGGTAAATAAATAAATATAAATAATAATAATCTGATTAAAAAAGTAGTCTATAAATTTCCAGAGTTATGCACTTACTTTGTTAGAATCGCAATGTACCTTAAAAATGAGGGGGAAAATTAATAAAAAATTCAGTCTTTTGAAAAGCCTTATTTTTCTCCCCTTTTTTGTGAATGAAGCAGAACTTCCATTTGAAAGTTTGTGAAAATCTAAAACTTTCAAATGAAAGTTCTGCTTCCTTTGTGGCAAACCGACTCTCTCCTTTTGGAAACTATGCATATTTAAACTTTATTCATTCAGAATCAACACTATCTTACATCTAAATTCTGAGAGAAAGCTGGAGCATGTGAAGATGACCCACAAAGGCATAAGCAGAACTTGCAAAACTCACACAAAAATACTCTTGCCATGGCTGAAACCAGGAATATGTTTTTTTGCTACAAGAAACAACCACTCTACTGTGCTTTAGATCTATAATTGTGCTTAACTAACTGACTAAATATTCAGGTTGTAAACATTTAAATATTAATTTTTAAGATATCGCACTAATTTTTTTATGAATATTGAGCTAAATTTTGATGTAGAGAAGAGTTATTTATGAGTCGGATTTTTAAATTTTTGTCATGATTTAACCAAAACAGACACAACTGTAATTTTTCAACAATAAATGATATTCAAATAAAACTATGCAGTTACAAGTAATGTTTAATTAGCGAGGAGTTTAGATCTTTAAAATAAAAAATAATTCACACTAATTATTTGAAGAACAATTTGCATTCCTTCCACGACACTGCTACTAACAAGAGTATCGTTAGCTCCAGAAATGAAGCCTGCTCCTCTGTGTTTGTGTGGCTGGGCCTGAACTGACACATTAAAAATGCACCCCACATCAAAAGACATTTGCACAGCCCAGCAGGTACACTGGAATCAGCCCAGCAGTAATCAATCCCAGCCACTGGCTTCTTTTTTGCAAAATGACAAGAAATGTTACCCTCTGTATAGTGCTTGGACTGTTAAGACTTTTTAAAAATATATATTTTTAAAGCACTACTCATTTCAGTTGATTGCCT
>NW_013952548.1:675256-678437 GCF_001266775.1 Austrofundulus limnaeus
ATCGTTGCCTTATTGGCCTCAGTAAGTGAAATGCAGCTCATTCAGACAGATCTGATTAACAACTCAGTCAAGGTTATTGGGATCATCAAGAAAAGCTCTTTTTTCTTTAGATATGTGTTAGAGATTGGCCCATGAGATGACCTTAAAACGTTTTKTTAAGCTGAAGCCAATCACTTAAAATTTCTTGTAAATCTTGTGGCTTTATCTCGTGGCTTCAGTCTAAATGCTGGTGGACTAGTTTAATCAGAAGCCATGCATACACCAAAACCATGACAGAACAGCCACCGACACTTACATTCTTTAGAACTTTGTTACAAAGCAGAAGTTTTTGTATGTATCATATTCTAACTACAGTATAATTTATTATCCATTATGGAACGTCGATTTTCTGCACACTGTCTGCTTGTAGTTTATTTTACCTGGGCCAATCAGCAAACAGAAGGCAGAGTTTTGAACAWWGTTGATTTTCTGTGCAGTGTCTGCTAGTTAGTTTAGCGATGTCAGTGGAGGCTTCCAAATTAARTTTMATTTGTCTGACAAAGCAGCAGCTCTCTTTTACAGCCGTCTCGTTCGGCTCGGTACTTTTCTCCTCTCAGTATGATCGTTTACAGCGCAYGCAACTTCTGGTTAGCTTCTTAGCTTAGCCTCCTTCACAGTGGAGCTGGCAAACACATATCTACCAATCGTTTTAAACTTCAGCAGAGGCCACGCCTCCAGCAAGAACCACTTCTCTATAGCTGAGAGTCCATACCCTCTGTACGAAGAAGCAAAGCGAAGAACTAGGGTCTGGTTTTAACCAGGCTACAAGTTCCCACAATGTTGCATGAGATTTGCACAAAATATATTTTACAAGGTTTGACCAAAATGGTTACAACTTCAYATTTTATTGTCATAAAATTATTTTAATCTAACTCTGGGTGACATGCTATCCATAATAGACCTTTAATTTTCACCATTTTTTCAGCAATTAAAAGTTCAAACCATCCAAAGTTTTGATTACAAATGCTTTTTTTTTTTCAAACAAATACATGTCACATCAAAAAAACTGTATTTTTCACAATGTTTTCATTTTCTGGTGCACACTTTTCTCTCTTATGCAAGGTGCACAACTGCTGATTTCGACAAACCAGCCAACGACGACACCTTTTGAAAGATCTTTATTTACACCATGACACCTTTAATTGTTTGTTTTGAGATGCAGCTCACCTCAAACTAAATGGCAGCTCTCAAGTCTTAATCAGCTCTGTGCCTAATGGGAGCCTTTTTGTGCATGAGCTATCGCAACATTGATTAAAAAAAAAAGAAAGAAAAACAGCTGCCCAAGATGCATAAAGTAGCCAAATACCCACTTACTGCCATAAGATGTGCTAAAAGGGCTATATTTTCTACTTAGCTCTTCACYATTGACGTCACCCCACTCAAATCAAACTTGGATCTTGGCATATTAATGTAATTTCCATTATCCTAGCACAGCCTTAAACAAATGCATCACCATCAAATCTTCTGTACTGAATGTACATTTCTGTACAATTTCTGCAWATATGCTCATTYTTTTATTGTTATTGGGAGGGTTTTTCTGCACATAAACCCATTAACAACAGGTTTATATTTAGAAACAGCTATAACAGACAGAAAACTGAGAAAAAAAACATGAATGTGTGACTCCAGTTTCAGAATAATACACATTTCTCAAAACACAGAGTGCAGAAAGTTTCTGATTAGAGTAATATGCAGACGGAGCAACTGTGTCTCACTGAATCATTGTCTTTTATGGAATACCATCCGTTACTCAAAATTGCAGTGCAGCAGCACTTACAAAGAATAAAGTTGTCACACCTTTTAGAGAGTCCCCGGTGTAAAATGGAAAGGAGCACATTGATGCCTTGCGGGCGTGGCTGCAGGCTTGCTGGGTCTCAGAGGCTGCTCAGGGCATTTCTTCTCCCCTTATCTTGGCCTCCCTCTGTGCATCAGCATTAATCACTGCTCCACATATTCTGGGTACAAACAAGCACCCACAGTCTCTGCTTCCAAACAATCTGATAAAGGTTTGGCTTCGGAATTTTAACAGTGTAGACTCAGTGTTCACTGCAGTAAGAGTATCTGTCTTTTTGATCTGAGACGATAGCAGCCAAATTTTTCATTTCAGCCATAAAAGCCATTTAATATCAGCAGAGCATTTGCTCGCTGCCAACAATCATATTCTGGCGACAGAGTAATGAGGTTACAGTGGATTAGCTTACAGTTTGATGGAATGTTTAAGCATAAAATTATCATGTGTTTTATAAAGTCACCATATCTCTCAAATAGCACATTAAATTTGCATATGCAGCTCGATTACCGAGCTGAAAACAACACCAACAATAAAATTAGTGATGAGAACAAACATTTTTTAAACAAATGTGAAACATTTCGGAAATCATGCGAGCTATTCATTTTTTTTTGTTAGTTTATTTTTTTTATAACACAGCTAAAAATAATATGTAATAACTCTATATTTCATACACAAACATCCATTCATTCATACATCTATTAATTTTCTGCTGCCAGAGGCAACAGGCATACATCATCTTTCTAGTAGGTCACACTTAGAAAACCTCCAAAGGAAACATCCTGACCAGATGCCTGAACCACCGGAACGACTCAGCAACAGCTCATCTCTGAACTTCATATGATGGAGCTTCTCACCCTTTCTCTAAGGCTGAGCCCATCCCACAGAGGAACCCCATTCCAGCTGCTGGTCTTTGGGATCCTGTTTTAGGGGAGCATGATCCTCACCTTGCTCATCTCTTTCTTCATCATGACAGACTAAACCAGGGGTCTGCAACCTTTGCAATCAAAAGAGCCATTTCTGCGCCTTGTCTCACTAATAGAATGGGTCCAGAGCCACAAAACAAGCTACAACTGGGATTATCAACTGCTGGTCCGTGGGCCTTTTCAAGGCCTTTTGAGGAACCTTTCTGGCCAGTGGAAGTGACATTATAATGCTAAAAAATAAATTGTGAATTTTATTATTATTTTTACCCATCAGGACAAATGAAAAGACCATAAGCATGTAAACAAAAAATTACTATGAATAGTATATAATAAATAAAAACTCTTGTACAACTGAACTATTCAGAGAGATTATATATATATATATATATACACACATACATATATATACATATATACACATATACAC
>NW_013952548.1:678767-683238 GCF_001266775.1 Austrofundulus limnaeus
TAATAATACCATTATATTTGGCCACATTCTCAAAGAGCCAATGTAGAGTTACCAAAGAGCCACATGTGGCCCCAGAGCCGTAGGTTGCAGACCCCTGGACTAAACCAATGAACCAATTATTGCTGTTGATAAGGCCACAATCTGTGGATCCATCTCCAGCTCCATTCTACCATCCTTCATGAACAATACTCTCCAATACTTGAGCTCTCATACTTGAGGCAGAGGCTCACTCCCAACCTGTAGGGAGCATTCCACCTTTGTTTTCAGGTTCAGCACCATGGCTTCAGACTTAGAGGAGCTGACACAGTTCTCCTCATGGATCCACCACCTGCAGGGAGAGCTGTCAAGGTCAGGTACAATGTAAGCCAGTTGGCAGGCAAGGGTGGGGCCCAGGGCATGCTGGATTCTGGTGACACWAACTGGCTTTTGGCAAATTGTGAACAGTAACACTATTTCCAATAATAAACACTGATGTGTGAACAAGCAATTTTACAATTTTCTATTTTTAAAGCTAATTTCCCACTTTATTCCAGCTCACCTTCATTTATTGACACTTGAAGCTATTATAACACTGTATAATTATGCAACTAAAAATTTGTTATTAATGCCCCCTTATAATTTATTTATTTAAATTCAAAAATACAAATTGACAGATACAAGGTGATTTCCAAAGAGCAATTAGCTAAACATGTACATAGGCATATTTTACAGAGGGGTTAGGACCCCTACAATAATTTGACTCAGTCAATGTACCCCCCACTATCACCCCCCAATGCAATTACGTAATTTGATCTAACACAATAAAAAATTAAATAATTAAGTACATAGCTGCATCTTTTTTGTYGTCTTTAGATAACTTTGACCTAATTTCAAAATTATGATGTCATATATGTAGGTTAAGCATAACTACTGAAAACAAAATTCAGGGTTTTAGGCTGCTCTCGTCACATTATGGCTGTATTTGTTGAATTGTGTTGCAATGTCTCCTAGCCAAATTGTAGTACACCAGGTAAATACACACTCTTGGAAAATTGTGAAATGTAGGCATGCCGTACAATACATCCTAAAAATGTAAAGTATTTGTTATTGTTGGAACAGAAAAGGTGCAGAGAAAATACAAAGAAAACTGGAAAGTGAAGTAAATCACAGTAAAAGCATTACAAAGTATTTTAACCCCAAAATATCCTGAATCATTTTAGAAAAGTAAATGATTAAATAAATACATTAATAGGCAAGAGAGCATAGCCCCCCCTAATGGCAGACCTAAAGTTACACCCTTGAACATGAAGCAGATACAGTAGATCAAATGTTACTCATCAATCAGATGTGCTTCAGAGTTTTTAAGTCATGCACTTCTTACTTGACTTTGTTTAAAAATAAAGCTCATGAGCCATTTTATTTCAGGCTCATAGCAGAGTAAGTAATCAGTCACTTGGAAACCCTTTGGCAAAAATTGTGTAACAAATCTGGGTGCAGCATCATTGTAGAAGAAAATAGGGAAAAAAGTATTGTCATGTTTCTTTATCATACATTTTAGCTCACTGAAGAGCTTTTTCASTAGTCTGTAATCATCTTCTATAGTCATTTAACTGTTCTCAGTAAACAAATCTACATGTTCAACTGGTAAAACGACAGTCTGCGCTTTATAGGTAAGATATGTTCTCTCACTTTATATGGTGTTTCAACCTCAAGGCTGCTGTATATTTTTAGGGCAGTTACTCAGACTCTTTCACTACAACACTTCAATCCGTTTGCATTGCAAGGTCTTGGGGAAAATAATGTACTCAGTCAAGTACAACCATTTGATTATGCCTACTTTTTAAAACACAAACACAAAAGTGTTTGATGAGTTGAAAGCTCAAGTAATTATTTTCACATAAATAGGTTCGAGTTGATTGTATGTATGTCATCCTGTAGAAAACCTGCTCCCCTTCATACTTCATGAAAAGATAGCGCCACGTAAATTTGCTCTGTTTACTCCCATAATCCACATAAGAACAAAACTGCAATCCATCTTTCCTTTATACAAATTAGCTTTGTTTAAAAACCCCATAAAAAAGGTACAGAGAATTATTCAGAGGCCTCTTGTTTTAAAGTAATTCTAGAATAAGTGTTTAAGGTCAAAAGCTTGTCCTTTCTGTAAAATTTCATTGTAAAGAGGTCAACTATATTAAGACTACTTATACGGAATGAGAAAATGAGCTGCAGGAACATGTGCTGCTGTGTGTTTCGCTTATTGCCCTGAAGGTAGAATGATGGCTATCAAGAGACACTGGGGGGCAGGTGGGTGTAGAGGGGGATGGCAACACAGCAGGTAGTGGGGCTCCCACTGTTCGGCTGCATGACCTCTGGAAAGCTTCCAATCCCCTGCAAGACACAACATGGCCTCACCTTTCACGTCACACATTCTCAAAAAAATTTAAAAAAATAAATCCCTTAGCTGCACTCCAGCCAATTAAAAATTTATGCATAATTTAACATTTCAAATTGAACATGATTTGCAGTTAATTGTTGGAAATTCCCTCTCTTCTAGCAATGACAAAGGCAGAAGAAAATGTCTCTAATCTGATTTGTCCTCCCTGGAAAATTGATGGCAATTTTTAAGAAAGGGGCACACGATCATAAATGACAAAGCTGGAAAAAAATAACTTTCCCATTGTGCAACGCCACAAAAGAAGCGTCACGTCTGGAAAAATGGAAGTAAGTGCAATGGATCAGCTTTCACTGTCTATTAAAATAGTGGCCTTCAGGTGAAATCACATTACAGAGGTGGCCATTCTATTCATCCTCTCTTTGCACGCTGAAGAATGGTACAGCACATCCTTGGTGGAAAATGCCTTTTCCCATTCCACCAATTAAAAGATAGCTGTAAAATATAGCAGACAGGGTGCTCCGATAGTGTAATTGCCTACTTCAGTCGGCACAAGAGGGGGGCAAAGTTTGCCCATTTAAGCCTGAAGCGGCGCAGCAGACGGGACCAGGACTGCTTCACAAAAGGGACATCAGCGGACATCTCTCATAATCCAAATCCGCTTTTTTTTTGCTTAACATCTATGGTTTAATTGTTATTATCTCTGCCAATCATTCCTCCGGAGTCTCTTTTCTGCTCGTCCTTGGTGTTGGGAGGAATCTGTGGGACAAAACACATACATCTCCACGTCTAATGGACCTGTAGCTTTGTTATTTTTGCCTAGAGTGAAATACGCCAACATAAAGAAGCAACAACATCAACTGATGTTTATGTGCAAAACTGGAAAGGAATGCTGAATGTCATTTTTGTGATGGAAATTAGGCAGCTTTTATATATATATATTTCAGTTTGGGGCAATTTTGAGGAGAAAGGGCCAACTATTATATCCCTTCTTTAATCTATGTGATGGCAGCCAGCAAATCATATCAGATAAGCAGCAGTTTCACTCAGTCAAAAGTCAATTGGAGCCCGCTCAGCTTGGTTGCGTAAAGGCAGTGTTTTGTAGGTTGTTAGAATCGAATGCCAGCAGCCGCCCACTGCTTAATGATTAGYTAATCTCACAGGAAAACAGTTATTGGTTGTTGGCTCCACTGCAGAGCCCCATGGATGACATTTTGTTTGGCTTTTTAGTCATTTTGAAGCTATTCCAATAAGAAAAGCTACACTTTTCGGAGAATCCTTGAAACTTCAGGTAAACTTCATAATGTTTCGCTTGAAATGGGGGATTCCAGATAAGCACTTCAACCAAACAGCAGCCTGCAGATGCACCAAATCCTTCCTTCAAACTGAATAAAACCTGTTTAAATCCACATCAGGGTTGACATCARAAGCCAATTATTGTTAGTTTGTCTGACCCACTTTTGGTAAAGGAAAAATAAAGACTTGTCCTGCTTGTGTAACTAAGTAAGGTGGTAACAATAGAATATGAGCATTGCTGTTGTATTTTTTCCACTCTCACCAACGTGTTGGCCAAGTCTTTTCAGTCATTTAAAATAAAGTGAACTGACCAGACTTGCTTTCATTCTCTGTCCCTAATCAGTTAGTCAGCACACCATGTCAGCTACACCCAATTTAAAGCAATTTTCTGTACTTTAGCAGAACATTGAGTTCCTTTCTTTATGTCTTTAAAGGAATTCTCAGTTGAGCAGTTTTAAAGGTTTAAAAGAACGCACTATCATGTCTTCATTATCCTTTCCTCTTTTAAAGTGGAATTGAAAAATTCAACACAAGAAAAAAAAATATTCACTTTTAAAATCAATTTTTATTATCGCTACTGTATTCATGCTCTGATTGTTAAGAGAATGTGATTTAAACTTGATTAACATTCTTTTACTACACGGTAGTCAAAATGAAAATAAAAGAATCATAAAGRCCCATCGAGAACTAAAACCTTTCAAAAGCAGAAATTAAATTATGTTATCACAATGGAATCACTGGTTCATACATCATCATCTTAACATATTCAAGAGATTCACTGTTTTAACTTGCATTATATATATA
>NW_013952548.1:683358-684926 GCF_001266775.1 Austrofundulus limnaeus
CCTGACCATGGTGAATTAAATTTTTTGTGTCACCACCAACTTGTTTTTTAAGCCACCACCAAGAAACAGTCGCGTCCATCTATCTTTCTGTCTCTACCAATTAGCTGCATGGTACAATAGTGAATAAGAGGCAGAGTTTTGTATGATTGATAATATGAAAGCTCCAACCCCATCACAGTCGATACATGATATTGTTAGAGCTAGCCGGTCAGTAATTAGGTTGCCCAATTAGCCAGTACTTTCAGTCAAGCAGCAGAATAACCCTCGAGTGTAAAAGAAAAAAAAAAAGAAAAGAAAAAGACTGATACCATTAGCTTATCCAGACTACAATATCTCCTTTAGAGATGTTTTAGGTACAGACAGAATCAAGAGAGACATCTTTGTCTAATCATCTTTAGTCTAAACGTGAGTCAAGGTACTAAACAGGAAAAACATCCATCCATAAAAAAAAAGCAAACAGGAAAAACAAAAAAAAGCAAACAGAAAAAAACATAACAGTAACCCTCTCACAAAATGAGGCTCAAAGGTTCCATTTTTAATGGCTGTATGTGTAAAAAAATAAAAAAATAAAACTACTCAGGATGTAGAAGGAGCTTTTGATAAAGACTTCTGTCTCCTGACATATGACAAGGTGTGAAAGCTTTCATCTACTTTTCAGGACAATCAAAAAATGTCTTGTTAATGAATAGGAGGGGGAAAATCCTTTTTCACAAAAAACAATAAGATTCAATGTAAAAAGGGAGGGATAATTATGTATATTTAAGGGGTGGCATCACAAGTTATAAACAGTTCTTTGATTGTTAGAAAACAATGTGTCTTGTATCTCTTCATCTGTAAGAACCAATCTGCTTTCTCTGTAAGCCCACAGAAACCAGGGTCAGGTTATCCAGCAGTGGCACCCTGACGAGCAGCCTCAGGAAGCGCAAGACGCAATTCATTCCGACTATGTTGAATTTCCCTTTTCTACGAAAAATCCCCCAAAAAAACTACTTTATCTGAAATAGACATTCTCTCCTAGCAGTTTGCACATTCTCTGATGTATGTGTGCAGATGAATTTAAGCACCGCTTCACCCGAGCCATTTCTATCCCGAGCACAGAGCAGCCTTGTTTCACTCTTTACATTGCCTTGTCTCAAGATAAAATTCTTCAAACACACAATCCCCTGGTGGAAAGGAACCGACTAAAGCAGCTCTTCTGTGAAGATTCTGTTGTGGCGTATAAAATATAGACAAAACGCTACTAGCACCRGCGCCCTAAAGCAAAACACGGAATTTGCAAGCACTCTGGTGGGGTTGCTCAGTAACTAAATGTGTAAGAGGTTGGATTTACTGGACAGTGTGTGACTGTTTCCTTTTAACCCAACAGAAGGTGAAACAAAAACTTAAACCACCATGACTACTCTGCTTAATTTCATTTATAATCTGCTGTAACTCTGAAACAATTTGAGAACAATTTTCTGAAACAATGGAACCAAAAAAATAATGATAAGAGAATGGTTTCAGCATCCTGTTTCTTTTATTTAGAATTTTACTATTATTAATTAAAAGTATTGCTACTGGTATATAGC
>NW_013952548.1:684941-688620 GCF_001266775.1 Austrofundulus limnaeus
GTATATAGCCAATTACACAGACTGTAACAATGGGTAGCTCAACCTTTTTTCAGATAAGAAAGCCTTTTGTGATATAAACAGCTTGTAGCCAAAAGTTACTCAAAACTGTAAGTTTATATTTTCATAGTAGAATTAAAAAAAAACTTGAAAGGAAATATGCTTATCATTTTCCCCTAGGAGCCTAGTTTTTATTGAATTGTTAAATTCAGATACATTAAATCACACAAACAAATGAAGATTCAACTATGTCTGAGTGATTTTGCATTTGTAAAAAAAATTATATGGAAAAATGTGAATAATATATGATGAATCAGGGTGATATGCTGTGACAAATTGGTMCAAAAACAATTTTAAAATGTATAATTTAAGGTGGATTGGGAGTTAGAAAGAATGACAGAAAAACTACGAGAACGTCTGCGTCTCTGTAGCCGACGTTGTCCGCATTTTGTCGGCCGCTTACGCCACCGCCCTGCACCATAGGCTGTCCCAATTCTTAGGCGCCGACAAAACCCTGAAAATGCCGGCTGCATTGGAGTATCCTACAAGGCCGACAGAATCCCAGAATTCATTGCGCTGTCAGCAAATTAAACAGATAAACAAAGACGGCAAAGGGTTTTATAATTTTCTGGTAGAGGTTTTTTTAATGATGGAGTGGAAATTTATCAAGGATAAAAAAAAAGGCAAGTTAAACAACGTAGCTGAAGAAACTTTTGTTGCAATGAGATGTTGACTAAAATGCAGTCACAAGTATACTTATACTGAAGCTAACCCACATTATTACAGCTTTTTACTTGTAACGTTTTTCTATCAAAACTGAATTTTGTGAAGTTCTACCTTGAAAAGACAACTGAAACAATGTGATAATGTATCACCATGCAAACAAGGCAGTGCACGGTCACACAAACATGCACCTTCTGTGGACTAGACCGTCTCATKTCACAGCCGTTTATGCAGCCGACACGAGCGGCCTACGCCCACATCGACTGCAGCCCACGGTCGGCCGCGGTCTACGTCGACTGCAACATATTAATTGAGACACAGTCCATGAGTTTATAAGATGCCATCATCTTTCAAACAAATGCCATTTTGTGCAGAGATTATGGGGAAAAAGAAACTATGGAAAACATTACCTTAATGGCAGTAAAAAAAAAATAATAAAATACATACACATGGCTTTTGAGTACATTGGAAACCGATGTAATTGGCATTCAGTCTCATGTCAAATATCTTTCCAGCGGACAGGTACTTTCTGAGCTTTGGAGCTAATTGACATTGATGGGAACGCAACAACCAGGAGAATGTGTTATTTTCAACTAAATTGCTGCATTACGGGTGGCAAGAGTGGGCACAGCTTACTTTCTCTTGACATGTTTAGTTTAACAACTGTATTAACTCCTATGGAGCTCTAAAAACGACACTGACAACACGCTAAGGAAAAAAAATGACATGATTGATTTTACCTTGCTGCAGGACAGCTGGCAGCCCATTCTCAGTGCTGACTACTGCAGTCCAGTCAAAAAAAATCCTTATTATCCAAAAATGTTATCAGAATTTCTCTCCCATCACAGCGTGAAGACTTGAGTATGATGTCATCTCTGCAGGTTGTCATAGTTTATAAACTTGTCCCCCGAGATAACACTGTAGTTACTGTATCTTGAAATGTTTCTATTTTTTTCCCCACTTGTAGAAGGTTTTACATAAAACTTATGTAAAAAAATAAATAAGACAGTTGAATGACAATCTAATGCCTGTTTGATTTATTTGGCCATCAGAGACACATAGATTKTACCACCAACTGTGGTAATGATCACTGACAGATTGACATGCTCCCCTTTGCWAAATTATTATAATAACAGGTGTATTGATTGGCAGGACTCCAAATAGCATCTGGTGAACATATTTCCTTTTTGTCTGAACACAAAAAAACAAATAATTTTGTTTTCCAGTATTTACACACAGCGATCTGCCTCAGCAGAGCACGGACAACAGAAACGAGCTACACACGCTTTTAAGAACTTGTTCTATTTAAGTCAAAAATTCAARGAGGCCTTTAACTGCTGGATATGATTTTAATTGCCAAGGATACAGAGCATCACTTAAAGCAACAAAGCCTCATAAATATTTTAAATTGGGAGTCCGGTATAATAAAAACACCCTCAGAAACAACCATTTTCACAAAGTAATGGAAAGCAGACACTTTTTAACCCTAGCAGTAAATATGTAGAATTTTCCTTCGTACTCGGCACCTCAATACCTGAGCAAAGTCACCTCAAGGTGATACCTATGAGAATAGGATCCTGAGACCTATTGACTTGCTTCATTATTAATTCAGCTTCRAGCTTTACAGAGCGGCCGCCGCAATTCAGAGGCAGAGATGAGAAATTGGAACAGCTGGAGGTGTAATACTGTGGCTTTTCTCTCTGGACTCCTGTCAATACTCACACCCAAAAAAAGATGAAGGTTGCAGCCTACATATCGGGGTCAAGACAGGAGCGCTGCTGGAATCCGGATTTCGTCTCTTATTTTACTCATTTTTCATTTTAATCAACTTCAAACCGCTTCCAATTATACAGTAGTTTATCAAGTTGAAAAGCTTTGTATTTTTATTTCAAGTGAAGTATATAAGAAAAAGCCATATGGCATTAAAAACACAGATAATTATTTCCTTCTTTTTTTCCTTTATGAGAGATGAGGTGTTTGTTGCCAGCCAGAATGCCTGGTGCCAAAGTGTTATTAACGAGTGAACCAACAGCTGCCACTACAAAAATAAAATAAGCTCTATGTAAAGCCATGACTTTGATGCTTCTAAACAAAGGCTCCCAATGGCAACACTGATTCCATTATCTTGGGAAACATACATGGAAGACAATGATCCACTGCAACCTGTGACCACAGAAACCAGACAATAATGCAGTTTCAGCTGGCTGTGATAAGATAAAAACAATATGTAATGACTGCCTTAGACAGCACGTCAACAGATCTATAAAATATTATTATAGCATAAAGCAACATTGATAGGAGGAGACAGATGTGCCGGTGTTTTTTTCTTGCCATCTTTGTTCAACACCTTTCTTGTAGTGGCAGGGCTAACCTTCCGCTGTAAAAACACCCGATAGCTGCAGCCTGCCTGGAAATTCCATACAAACGTTGCAGTTTGCTTTGCTCCTGTGGGGCAATCTGACTATATCTCTCCGAAAATTTCCCTGAAAAACAAACACGAGCTCTGAATTTGTCCGACAGGCATAGTGTGGTCAGTAGTAAAAGGGAAAAGCACAACTGTCAAGATAATTACTCGAGGCTCCATTAAGATGTTGTGCTGCGAAAAAGCTGTCAGTGACGTGAAGATTACAGACCTTCTACAAGACTGACAAGTGTGAAGTGATGCTCCCGTCAAAGCTGTCTCATAAATATTCACAAAATACCTAATCTCTTTTGAAAATCACTCAGCTTTGAGGTATAAAGTTCAACAAAGTAGTGTGTTATATAAAAATGACATGAAAATTGCATAAAAGGAAAAAAAATGTTTGATGGTTTTAGTTGGGAGCACTAAAGCGGAGTAAAAAACATAATTTATGACTAACTAAATATTTGTATAAATTTGTTCCACTTGCATGATTTGTGTTTTGTTTTATCCGTCCTGTTGATTGTGATTTATTACAAAAATAAAATAAATTTTAAT
>NW_013952548.1:690285-692438 GCF_001266775.1 Austrofundulus limnaeus
AGTCATCGATTATTTTAATAATCGACTAGTCGTCCATTAATCGATTAATCGTGGCAGCCTTAGTCGCGGTAGCAATATGCTGTGTTTACATCCATTGCCGCCATGTTTGTAATGACTTATCACGAGAACAAACATATTCACGCGTGACTTTAATAGCATTTCTTACTTAATCGAAACACTGCAGTTGCAAAACTGTGTTTTTCGACATTAACAGTTTATCGACAAAGTTTGCGCACATTTGCAATGGAAACGCAGCTACTGCCAATCACATACCACTGAATGAATCAAAGAACAATCCTATCATTGCATCCCAATCACAGGATTTTATGACACGTAGAAAACAGTGTGATATGAACACWGTGTAACCCGAGAGAAGTACTCCATCACCATAAGTCCACAGATTAATGGCTGGAAATGTCACAGGGAATAAGGTCATGCACCAAGGGACCTGACTACGAAGAGACATCTGAGCACCTCAAACTCTGAGCTGCATTTCCATGGTCCACTGGGAAGCCAAATGTACTGCTGTCAAGCCCCTGGCTCGCAAACACGCAAATACGCACACACTTAACAGCATTGTGTGACCTGTCTGATGAGAAGAGACAGCGACAGGGTWGACTCTTACATGGAACATTAGACATGATTAGAAGTAATTCACTGAAATGCTCCTGTCATTATGATGACAAAACATTAAAGTTAAAACACTGAACAAAGGAAGTACCATATATTCTTTAGTGCAAATCATGACATTAACAAAAATGCAGAAATGCAGTTTTAAATGTAGTTTAAAAAAAAGAGCTACTCTGCAAGTCAAAAAAGGGATCAACCATAAGACATTATTTGAAACATTTTATGTATTTTTTTGACTTCTTTATTTACTGAAGCCTCGTATGCAGCTCTGTTTCTAAAGATCTGTAAACAGACTTTGATGTAAACATCAAGCAGAGTTTCTGCCTTAAGACTCAACTTGGACCCAAASTTAAAAATAAGGGTTTGGTAACTGATGAGATTTCTATCTTCTCCCAATGCAGCGCTCACTGAGAATCATGAGACCCTTTCAAGTTTGTGCCAATCAGTGCAGTGCGTGAGCTTTATAGTCATCTAAAACAGAAACATTATTCCTGAAGCCACTTACATATGCAAGCAAATCGTCATGTTTGTCAGTTATTGAAAGCCCAAAGGTACTTTTAAAAACTTAACACAGAAATACTGAGAAGACAACCGCAACTTACTTTGAGGACAATCCACAACTGACAAGACAAAGGGAGGAGTCAGAATRTAAAGAAAACCTAATTAACTCAAACCGCCAACAGCTGCAAAGGGGACAGTTAGGAGCAGGTGAGCGTAAATAACTCAGCCTTTTAAATTATACACAAAACTATTTTTAATAATACAAAAATGAGTATGAGGAAAAGATTGTGGGCCTCAGTGCTCAAGCTGCTGATGATGGATGGATGGATGGATGGATGAATGAATGAATGAATGAATGAATGAATGAATGAATGAATGAATGAATGAATGAACTAAATATGTAGCCCTTTTTGTAATTTTACCAAATAACAAACCTTTTCTAGAGGCATAGCAGTTTTCCACTGAACCAAAAAAAGTCTCAAAATGACAYAACCTTTCAGTGGAAGCATGCAACCTGTCATTTACATGCCCCTAAATTTAACATGCCACACACTTGAATCCACAGTGATATGAAGTTTAAGGGTCAACAGACATGCAAACATCATTGACTGAATAAAAATGTAGAAATAACTTTGATTTTATGAAACTATGAGTACCAGTAATTCAATTCAAACTTTAAAAATACATAAAAGCAAATTAAAATGTAATATTTCACACATTAGGGTTGTACCAAAAAAAAAAACAATTCACATGGGAATCATGATTCTCATTTACTAAGATTCAGAATCGATTTAAAGTGTATCTTACCCCCCCCGTGAAAAGATAACTCCGCCCCAAGGCGAAATTTGAAAAATGCATCAAAGTGGGTAGGGGAGGGGGTGTGGGTGGGGAAGGGGGGTTAGAGAGCGGAGGTGTGGCCAGGACGAGAGAACGTGACAGGCTGCTAGCATTAGCATAATTGATGCAACATGGAGAGTGACCACAGATTTTCACCCCACACCAGCCTCGGACAGAGGAGGAGG
>NW_013952548.1:692642-701001 GCF_001266775.1 Austrofundulus limnaeus
ATATGGAAAAGTTCAAGGGGTATGAATACTTTTGCAAACCACTGTACAATTGCAAATTCTCTCGGTCCAACTGGGAATTCATATTTTGTAAGAAATTCATTATACGAATAAGTATTACCTTCTTGTTGAATAACTGATGTACACAAACAATACCTTTGTCAAACCAATTCTTAAAGTGTAACTTACCCCCCCCGTGAAAAGATAACTCCGCCCCAAGGCGAAATTTGAAAAATGCATCAAAGTGGGTAGGGGAGGGGGTGTGGGTGGGGAAGGGGGGCTTAGAGAGCGGAGGCGTGACCAGGACGAGAGAACGTGACAGCTGGCATTAGCAAAATTGATGCAACATGGAGAGTGACCACAGTATCACAGATAGTTACATCTCTTACATCTCAGTACCACTGCTCTACCCATATGAGCAGCAAAAAGACGTTTTTAGACCAAATATTACAGATTTGAACAAATACGCACAAAAACATCAAAATTAGCACAGAAACAGTACTATTTAACATTTTAGACACATTCTAGACAGTTTATCAGCTAAAAAAAGTTAATTTCGGTGTATAATTTAAGATATCCCAACGTTGATTTAGAAAAATAATGCAGAAAGCACCAAAACAAAGAGGAAACTACAAAACTGAGGAAAGATATAGTTAATTGGCCCTGTCGTCATTGAATGCAAAGATTTGGGCATATTTTGTTTTTTTTACTGAATGAGTGCAAGTTTGACATGAGCTGCACTGCATGCAAGGTGTGCAAAATGAAAATGAAGCTCTTTGGGAACACGAAAAATGGACTCACATTATCAGTTTTGAATGAAAAATAAATTTTGAACTGAATTGTGGCCTCAAAAATCAGAATTGAATTGAATATAGTAAAATACTTCCACCCCAATTGTGGAATTGTGTGTGTGTGTGTGTGCGCACACACACACACACACACGCACACACACACACACACACCTTTTATATAGTGCTACATAATGCTGATTTATCACATACACCACTGGAATTTGAAAATGAATATATATTTGTGTGTGTGTCCGTGTCCACAAGGCTAATAACAAAATGCRAACAATAGAAACATCCACTTTAATAAGAAAGTGTGTTTGGAGTGGAGCAAGAGCAGCAATAATCTCTGTTTTATTTCTAACACAACTGAAACAATAAGGCAAAAGCTGTCWGAGAGAAGAAGAGTTTCAGTCTGTTATAAAGTGTGAAATCAGTCTGAACCCCCTCACACTACTTCATATACACTTTCCTCTGTTTCAGTGTCAAAGCTAACTTGCCCCTTGCTCTGGCCGCACGACATGTCACTTTGACATCTTGTCTGTCAGCTGCTACATGTTTTCTTCAGTAAGACACAATTGTGACAGGGTGAAAAGGTTTATGGAGACCTGGGAAACGTTTAGGCTGACCTTCAGTGAAATAAACTTATTGATTGCCACAATCCWTCAGTCTTTGAATAAAACTATGAGTGCAGTTAAATAATCCACGGCATCAAGCATATTATCTATACTAAACTTACAAAAGCTTAAAAACAAAGTATTGTCATTTATCAGGACCGAAACTGGTCCAATTGCCCTCATGGCAATTAAAAAAACACTTCCTCCCTTTTTCTCATGACACTGCAATACTCTCAGTGCTTGCCAAATAATTAAGTTTTTTTTCCTTCTTCTGTCRTTTTCTGCATCTTTGAGATGATCTCCAGGGTCCTCAAAACGCTACTTATTCCTACCCTGGCACAACTCTGTTGGTTAAATCAGAATTCAGCTACAAACTAGGAGATTTTGCCTCCCTCATTGCAAGAACCATGGGTATCACACATGCACTAGGTTGTTTTCATGACCTTGTTACAATCACAATCACAATCTTGGCATGAGGCCAGTGCACCCAGTCCTGCTGTAAAATCTGTTAATCCATGCCGGTGTGCACAGGACTCAGAGTTAGGTTTGCCAGAACATTTCACCAACGACCCTAATACCTAGCTACTGCAATGCAAAACCACCACAATAATCTTACAATGCAAATTTAGTGTATGCATAAACCATTGCTGACCTGTTATTTATAATGAGTTCACTGTGTTCATGAGATGCACCTGAAGATCTTACAATTTGCAAAAACATTCACATTAAGGCTTTTTTAATGTCAGTGTCAATATTAGGACAGCTTAGCTTGACAGCTTTTGACCAATTTGGTATTTTATAATTTCAAACACCAAAAAACACTTAACAGCTCAAAACATTCTTTTTACTTGTACAAATATTGCATCATTTTATCTTTTTTTAAACTTAACTCATTGGGAATACCTGCTGAACAGCAAACGTTTCCCAGCAGAGACAATAGTTTCATCAATAGCTTCTGTTTGATGGAAATCCAGTCTCAATAACTCACAACGAATCTGAGTTTACAGAGACTCACAAAGCAAGACCATAATCATGTTTGAGCTGAGAAAATCAAATCCTCAGTCAATTCTCTTGGCCTAAACTAAACTGATAATGGGTGCTCGTAAGCAGCAATTTGGCGCCGTTGAAATGTAAACACAATGTTTCACACTAAATGTGTTGGCTCACTATATTAGGTCCCTATTTTTCTGGCCCAAGCCCATTTTTTTTTCATTGGTGGACAATGTTGTGGGTGGAAAACAAGATACTGTTGTACAGAGGGGTTCTTGGACGACAATAACGTTATCAGTAAATCCCATCATACTCACAGAGCAGTATGCTAGATGCTGCGAGRACCCAGCTAGGCTCCTTGCTGATACATTTGGTGCCAAGAATGCTGTGATAAAAATCAAAAAGGCTGTATCACAGCAAAGCTAAGAGCCATATGATGTATCCTAGTCATTTAAAATGACTGAAGAAAAACATCAGCACAATTGGAAAGTAATGTACCCAGTGGCGGATCTAGGATTTTTCTGAGAAAGGGGCCATCAAGGGGCCACGATATTCATAGAGGGGCCAAGTATTTATTCAGCGTCCGTGCACACAAATCGCTGGTTTTGGTATGGTGTATATATTTTACCAGTCATGCATTTAAACACTTGTAATATAATTTTAAAACAGCTTGCACTGTAAATTCTCCTTACCAATTTTACATGTATTTTACGGTATATAGATAAAATACTCTCAAACACACAACATTTGAGATAATCCAGCCAAGATTTGTGAGTTAAAATACTTTTTTCTACAGGATTTTTCCAATTTTTAAGAAAAGAAAAATACTTCTGCCAGCTTGATTCATGCTGGACTTTTCTATTTGGCTCATTAGCGCTTCTAGTGTTTAGACATGGAACTGCACCCAGCATCATCACTCRGACAAAGAAAAGATGAGTGGCAGGACAGGGGCACTTCAGGTGGCCAATCAAATTTCAGCAAGGGCCAATGCCCGTAGAACCGCCCCTGAATGTACTTTGCTGAATGGTGTTTGAGTACAATGTTTGTTTAAATTTGCAGAATATAAGAAAAGAATAATGAAACAAAAAAAAAAAACAATTTAGCCATACAAACTGCGTGTGGAATAGAACCGCACTTTGATTAAAACCAGAAATGCTGGCTTTTTAAAATAAATATACATATATATTTACTTTTATTTCTGCTCTGCTCGAAGTGGTTTKAGTAAAGATAGAAACAAAATAACTAATTATTCTGATTTTACTTTTCTGAAGCAAAAAATAAATAAATAAACAGAACACAGCTCCCTTTTTTATTGCTAACTGTCAGAGTTCATGAGAAATAATGACGCTTGCAACAGCTAGAAAACACAGTTGTCAATACTTGAGCAGATCATCTGTTTTTTTTTTCCCCCCTTGGCTATTCACCATTTCCCCTCTCTCTCTCTCTCTCATCTCATCCCTCTGTAACTCAATTTAATGTAGAAATCTGAAAGGCCCGGTGATAATAATGCTCCATAGTGTATGTTTGGTTCATTGATTGTTTTGTCTTTTTTCATAAAAACACGACAAAGTACAACTTAAAACAAGCAAGGCTAATACTAATCAAAGGCAGGTGAAAAGTTTGCACTCTTCATGCCAGTGGCAGGATTCTTTTTACCTTTTTTTTCCATGTTGTTGTTTGTTATCACTGCTGCACATATTGCAGCCATCCATGGCCACGCTCAGTGCGGAAGCTTCAGTCTCCTGCTGCTCCAGGCTGATTGAAAWGGTTTACAATGTTCCAACGTTTTCTCGTCAGGGAGATTTTTCACCCTCTAGTTGCCCGTTTTACAACTCGATTCCAGCTGTTGTAACATCTCTCCACTTGTCTACAGAGGCACTTGGTGACATTAACAGCTGACTGCAGGATTCTGTGAAAACGACGCTGCCATTCTGCAAATGCAGGATTCTTCAGAGCTCAGAAATCTATTTTACAAAAATAAAAAAAGAACGCCTGAAGATTATGACAAGACACTGATACAGACGATGTRAAAATTTAATTTTGTCCTCAAACGACTGCGGTATCTGATCAGCMGAAGTCAGGAGTGCCAGGTGAAGGTTCTTTGCAAAATACCACCAGCCATTAAAGAGAACTATGCAATGGTGTTGCTCCCTGYGGGGAAAGGTGCCTCGTATGTACTCTCTTATTCTCCTTTAATTAAAAGTGCAGTATGACAAAGGCTGCTGCTGAGCACCCTTTTCTCCAGATAAGAATTGCTTTCCGCCCCGAACAAATCATATTTTGATGAAAGACAGGGCTGGGATGTACTGCTCTCAGGGCTGTCCAAGACCTCATGTTGACCTTAAGCAGAATTTGATTTGAACTTCACCCTTTTTCACACAATACAGACACACACAATTTAGTAAGCCAGTACGGACCAACTACCACACGGTAGAAAAACGTGGCAGTGATTTATATAACCGAGGTGTTTAGTGCCACAGTTTGACAATGCCCCGGCCCGACTGTTCCCAGTTTGCTTTCACAATAGCAAAGTCAAGATAGCTGCTGTAGAGCAGAAGTGCAATGATCAAAACTATTACAGTGCAATTCAAGGTTTTACCTTTTCTTTTTACTTTTTTTTTCCACAAATAGCGCTGATATTTAAAACTCATGACACAAATGGATGCCAATGATGATGTGGAAATGGCAACAAAGAAGAGAGCAAAATAGCTTCAGGCTGACCTGGAGCAATCTGGACTTACAGCTTCAGCTTTAAGTTGCACTGCTCATTAAACCAAGTAGGATTTAATGGACAAAGTCYAAGAGCACTAAACTACTTTTTTAAGTGTTATTTTCTGGTGTTATTCATTTAGTATACGAAAAAAGGTACACGCACCACAAAACTGGTGCCTAATTGTGTAAAACTTCCCCTGCCAGTGTGTCTTCTGTCAGTAATGAAGCCTTTTGGTAGAAAAAACAACGCAAGAAAAAAACTAAATTGCACCAATCAGTGCACAAAATTATACTTRAACAAAAACCATTAAAACAGTGCATATAGATTTTTTTACTTGATGCAAACAGCTTAAGAAAATTAATAATTACAGTAAATTTAGCAAAAGCTAGTTACATTCCAGCAGTGGTGGTTCTAGGATTTTTCTGAATAAGGGGCCATCAAGGGGCCACGACATTCTTAGAAGGGCCAAGTATTTATTTAACATTTTTGTACACAAATCTCTGATTTTGGTAAGCTGTATACATTTCACCAGTCACACATGTTCAAACAGTTGTAATGTAATTTYAAAAAAATGCATCTTAAAMGTTTTACATGCATTTTTACTGTACATAGATCAAATACTTTCAAACACACAGCGTGTMAGAAAACCCAGCCATTGTTTGTTCGTGGAAAGACTTTTCCTGCAGGATTGTTCAAATCTTAAGASAAGACGACATCTGTAAGCTTGATTCCTGCCWGACATTCCTATTTGACTCATTAGYACCTCTAGTGTTTGAACATGCAACTGCACCTGCCATCATCACTCTTGGGCAAAGGACAGATGAGTGACAGGACAGGGGTACTTCAGGGGGCCAATCAGATTTCAGCTGGGGCTAATGCCCCTGTTGCCCCGCCCCTAGGACTGCCCCTGCATTCCAGCCTGTCAACTTTTCAGTGAGTTGACTACTACATATAGTTATATACAGTTTAAAGTTCATGCATTAATTATTATGAAATAAACCWTTCTTACTGCTGATCTAAGATCCTGATGTCAGATGAAGTTGATGCAAGACATCGTAAATGATTTGAATGAAATCCATCCTCTGAAGCCAAAAGCCACAATCACTGAACTACGAAATGCTGAACACAGACTTATTCTTTGAGTGGCATCATATTATATTACAAAGTCAGTGCAGATTGAAAATGTAAAAGATAAGTGTTTTTTTAAGTGAATACTATAATAAATCGATCTTAAAGTGCAGACAGATCCAATATATCTCTCATATCTTTCTTGTGAAATTTGCACATTCATTTCGTTGAAGTAAAGGCAAACTAAGGGGAACAGTAATGGGGTTTGTTTGCAGMTTCAACTTTAACATAAGTGAACAAACTTTGGAGACCTCCTGTGCTGCATCTCTCGACTCAGTAATGAAATTTCTCAGTCACAGTCAGACAAGGAAATCTATTTACAGTATGTACCACTTGTCTCAGCAAAAATCTCATGCGGTGGTTGCAGCAGCAAAACGTGCGAAACACGCAGCCTGTTTTAATTTAAATCTTCTATGATACAATCAAATTAACATCTAACAATTATGAAAATTAAATGTTGTACTTTTTATTTATTAGATACAATAATTTCTAAAAAAATGTACCTTTTTTATGGCTATAGCAGGGTACATAATAAAAATCAAAATTGGTTTAAAATCAGACAAGTCTAATCCTATTACTAAGCATGTTTCAGTTGTTTTTAATAGGCAATTATTTTTGCCATCCTACCAATTAGTGGAAAAAAAAACAAGTTACTTTGACTGCTGTTCCAAAAAGAGACACAGAAAAGGCAAAACTTGAGCTAAGCCTTAAACCGTGGCTCCATTCTCCAGAAAGTCATTAGGTCAGAAAAGTGTGGAGGATGTTCAGCGAGGGGCTGTTAATAATGAAGAGCTTGTGTTCCACTGGGAAACATCGCCCGCAGCAGGCTTTCGCACCGCGGCKGCTATGGAAATGAACGATTTGGTGGTGTAGAAAGGTCCCAGCACGACTCTGAAAGAAGCTGGTGGCCTAACACCTCCTTAAAGTGATAGTTGTTTGATGTGGCTGACAGGATTTTAATCTCCACCCAGGTCAACACCTGTACATTCTCTCTCGTAGCCTCACAGTTACAGCCAATAAATTAGAAAAAAAAAGGTATTTACTTGTGTGTGGAAAATAAGTTCCCTGGAAACCTGTATTAAGATTGCTTACTTCACACATTAAAATCACAATTTCAAAAAGCGTGCACGATTTAAGACCCGGCACTGGCGGAAAATAAAACTACCTCACTTAAGAGGACCGAATCACCGAGCAGATGCAAATCCCCTCCAGAGACTTCCAAAGCTTTGAATGAACATCCAAATTTAGGCTGTGGCAGCAATGCAGATGTGTCCTGTCAATTGCTGCACATGTGGCACCTTTGTGTATTCTTAGACAGCTCTGCAGAGCAAGTCGTATCACAGGATCTGTGACAGGCTTGTCATAGAGGCATACATCAAACTTAGGCTGGCCAGACAAGTTTTATACCTCTCTTAAAAACAAATCTCAGTCATCTTATCAAATCATTAAACACACTGTTACATTCACAAATGAATTATTTCCCAGATCATGATGCTTTCTAACCAGAAAGTTAGAATCAACCAAAATTCTTATCCCCTCTCAGGTTATTGAACACTGAACCCTTACCTCACCACAAAGATTTAGATTTCTTGTGTTTTAGTATTTTTTTGTTTGTTCATATAAAACTCCATTTAGAACTGACGGGTATCTTTTCTGCAGGGGAACAATAAGCAATAAATGCACATTAATTCCTTTTTGTAGATGACAATATAAAATCAACGTATGGCTGACTCAGAATATGCACTTAAAGGTATTAGTTCAATATTACTGGAAATGTTCTTAAGCTTGCCAAGAATACAATTGGGGGAAAATACTGTATATATGTATTTTAATATATTTCTTATTCAGATTCAAATCTATAAGCAAAGCACAACATAAGTAGCTGTAAGAATGAATATATCACAGGGTTTGTGTTTTGGCTGTATGAAGTTATCTTGGTTTTCTTTTTATTCTCTCTCTCTCTCTCTTTCTTTCTTAAATATTTGACTGATAGACAKATTGATGATCACTGAGGGGAAGAAACACTTTCACAAACTGTTGGGTTTTTATTTTAAAAAAAGCAAGTAAAAGCTGACCTGACTGTCAAGAATATACTTCAAATGTAGTTTTTCATATATAATTTAACA
>NW_013952548.1:701442-703264 GCF_001266775.1 Austrofundulus limnaeus
CTGCCTGTAGTGGCGACCCGCGACCATGGAGATATAAACAGCTTTTTATAAGGTAAAAATAATAAAACAAGGTCTTTGTCGGCAATGATTAGACAGGTTTTTTTATTATTGTCATCAGTGATTATCTCAATTTTGGCTAAAACACTTGACAAAATCCTACACACTGTGTCTTTAAATTAATACAAAAAAGAAGTTAGGCATACTGCATGGTATATTCTTGAAAACAGATTGTTTTTTGTCTTTTAGTTTGATATTTTGGGATGTTTTTGCCCTTTGTCCTCAGAGTGAAGAGGAAGACCATAAGATTATGGCCCATCCTCTGCTCTGTTGAAGTGTGTCCGCTCATATTTCATAATGTTTAGGTCCGGGGACAGTAAGAGCTGGGATGTTTGCTTGCAGAATTTTCTGGTACTTAATTTAATCCATTACTCTCCCTTCCAGTGAAATGTTTCCCATATCACTAACTGCAACACAAGCCCAAAGCACTATTGATCTAGTTAGAAAAGTGTTCTTTCATGAAATTGTGCACATTTTTTTTGTCTCTGAACTTGTTTTTGGTAATAGCAGCAAAATTGTCCTCAAGGGTATCTTCCAGCACACATTAAACTTTGTTCTTTTGCAAATGACCAGAGCTGAAACGTTAGGATGGAGTCAAAGTGTTTATTTTCAGATAACACTTCCAACAAGCTCACATTTTTTAAAGAGCACAAATAAGAATCCCTGACGTTTTTGTTTGATTGCTTGTTTTCTATATTATGTATTAATTAATGATATTCTAATGTTTTTACAAGATTCAGCTTGACCTCCAGCATCTGGGTTAGAAGCCATTTCTTAATTGTATAGAAACTAAAGCAAAAGCTACACTAGATTAACTAGCTTGTTTGTTTTTTTGCAACGCAGCGGCTTTTTTGTGGGCTTTAATTATTTACAGTGAATTATTTAATAACGCTGATTGTTGCAGAAGGTCTAAAGACTCATACTGTTTTTAAAATGTTTGAAACTGTTTCAACGTTCCTTTTCAAAGGATGACTGTGAACAAATTATTAAAAAAACTGAAGGTCTAGTTCTCTATATGTCTTAAAGGGGCACAAACCAGCATGGTGCTTATGGAGTTGTGTGTTTTTTTCCCCCTGCACTTCACTTGGTGAGAGAGACAGCACTAAACAATTATTTTGACATAGCTAAACAGGTCACAGTATGACAGAGGTACTTTAGCGCAATTCTAAAAATATTCAGAATTTATGATGGCATGTGCATTAATCTGCACAAAGCAAATGAGCTGGGCACCCTTTCAAATTTCTAGATTGTTCAATTAATTTAATTTTCATTTCCATCTGGCACRCAAACGTCAGTGTTGTTCATGCATATGTCATTGTTGTAGCTACAATAGCGGAGCAATTAATCAATTTTTATTTGTTTCATAAATTTGCCCACCAAACTCAATGCTGTCGGGCTGCATCCAAAAACAAAAGGAAGTCTGGTTTACCAATAATTAAATGCAATGCAAGACAGGCTAACCTGCTTGAAAATACCTGTTTTTGTTGTTGTTGTTGTTGTTGTTTTTTTCATTTAAAAAAAGACACCAAACAGTGTTGTCCTCTCTAACTAAATAGTTCAATGTAATGAACATTATTAGTTCAAACAGAATGGGTTCAGTTTTAGACAGAATGATTATCTTTTGTTAGCACAATACAGTAGCATTAGTATCTGCACTGAAAAAAAGGAGTTTTGGGTGTAGTAACATTTATTTAATTATTCTTTTAAATTTTACAAAAAAATATCAAAATTTCCAAACTACTAGAATTTACTAAATAAACAAGAT
>NW_013952548.1:703954-706005 GCF_001266775.1 Austrofundulus limnaeus
AATAAGACCTGTGAGTTTCACTTTGTCTGTGTTGTTCATGAAGAAGAATCCAATAAAGGTTCTTCAAAACTGAAGTATTGAAGAGCTATACCTCTGTGAGGTGTCATGCTACAATTTTGTGCTTGACACATGTGTACTGTTATAAAGAACTTATAAGATATACATGAAAAAATCCTTGTAATAATTTGCACTAATGTTGGTTAAGTAAATTTAAATGCTACAAATTCAAGTAATATTAACTCATCATTATCTAGTAAAAGTTATTAAGAATATAGTTGAAGATTTGTAAATAAATCAGGTAAATTTTACTTAATTTGAGATTTAATAGAGCAAATTAAGTAAAAATTTACCTGACTTATTCACAAACCTTTAACTATTTTCTTAACTTTTACAAGATAATGATGAGTAAATATTACATGAATTTGTAGCATTTAAATTTACTAAACAAATGTTAGTGCAAATTTTTAGAGGATTTTTTTCAAGTACATCTTACAAGTTATTTTTTTCAGTGTATAGACAGCTACAGTGAACTATGCACCACTTCCTTAAAGAAAAAAAATACTTTTAACAATGAAGCAACACAAATCCCCAAACACACCACCCAAGAGACCCCCCACCAACAAACCGATGACAAGGAATGTTGCTTCTACAGCTAAAAAGTTGTATATCCATGTCTAAATTGTGTCTGACAAGTTCAGTCCTGGAAAAGATGATTCTGTAAGACCTGCTTAGCGATAGCGTACACACAGAGACAAGGAGCAGATCTGTGTGCGGTTTGTCTCAGGAGACAAAAAGCTGGAGTCTGACCTTTGATAAGTCTGTCAGGGAGACTGGCACGATGGCAGAGGATTTCAAAAAGTGTTGCCAAAAGACAATGCAGGCCGCCCCAAAATGTCTTCACAGACATCACGTCTGGGTTGTTTCTACCACATCACAGACTTCGCTACACAGGTAAGTCTTGACTTAACCGACTGTTATGACTGTTGAATCAGAGCAATAAGGTAAATATGAGTCAGACGTGAAATGTTGCTCGGCTGAACAAGGCTAAGGTTAAGAGGGGAGTATCTAAAATGAGATCTGTCATGTCATGCTTGCCACAGCTGATGTGACAGCCCTTGAAGATGCACTTTTCTGAACACCCTTTTGACTATTTTTAGATTTTTTTTTCAAGCACAAGTCACTTTGACAGAGCTTCATAGAAAATACTTTACACCTGACAAGGAGATACATGTCTGCACAGTTAATGGGCTGCTTTCGTGAGCTGGATCTCTCACGAGGTCACGTAGTTATAGGAGCAACTTGTCAGGTAATTTTTACCTCTGCATAGGAGATCATGAGAGGAGTCACATAGCCAATTACTGTCAGGTACAGTGTCTCATGACATTAATTCACGTTAAGACAGACCGAGCCTGATTGTTGTGTAATCTCAGAGGTTAATAACAGGGGGGCAAAATGTAATTGCTCTGCATTTGATTGTCAGAATCATGAGCTATGGAATGAGACACTTTAGAAACAATCAGTTTTAAATCAACACACTTGTCATTTTAGGCAACRTCACCATTAGCTATGGATTTTGGATTTATTACCCACAAGACAAACTAGAAAAGATAATGATTGGTTACAGGGTATTTCTTATTCATCTGCAGTGAATCAAAAAGTATTATTAAGCTACACAAACACTGCGTAATCTATGTCCACAGAAAATCATTTTACAAAGTCAATAATCCAACAAAAAAATAAAAATCATGATTGTACATTTAAAAGGCATGCATTTTAACAATTATTAAGCATTGCTGAATAATGCAAATGAGTAAATATTTAAAAGCTGAACTGTTCATGACTTTCAGTACGCAAACATTTCAAAAACACATGTTCACAGGTTTATAAAAGTAATCTGAATTGTATTTATTTTTTACATATTGAAGTTCCTAAAATTGATATATTGACAAAAAACAGTAACATTTGTGTAATGTAAAATGAATAAATATGTAAATGATCATTTTATAGTAAAAATGTGTTCATTTTAAGTCAAATGCCAGAAAACCATTAAC
>NW_013952548.1:706575-716981 GCF_001266775.1 Austrofundulus limnaeus
GGATCAGAGAGCACTGCTGTTTCTCAGAGCAGTGTTACATCCCTAAATTACCTTTAATCACACCAGTCGACTTCAATAGTACTCTGATTTTGATGCACGAGCAGCTAATAATTTGTTGGACAGAGATTCAAAAGAGGGACAGAAGGAAAGCAGAGCTGGTTAGGCAGACAAGAACTGCATATTCAAACAATAACAGTCATACACTAAGAAAAGATACTGTCAATTCACACACAATACAATCATCAAAAGTACCAAGTACTCCAAGATAATCCAACCTAYACTGATTAAATTATATAAAAATGTAAAAATATACAAAACATTCTGTCTATCTGCACAAAGTAACTAGAAACAAAGCAAACATGCCATTGTTGCTGTAAGATAATAAAATTTATGGAAAACAATATATTTTTCTGATCTTTTACTATGATGTCATAGTTAGAGCTACGCAATATATCAAAAAAATGTATCGTAATCGTGAAACCAACCAATAGTAGCCAAAATACAGCTTCTGAGCGCTTTCAGCACAAACACTCTGAACTTCTGACCAATCAGACAATTGGTTCTTATGTGGAGGGGGGGGGGTAAAAAGTTGGACCAGCGGGTTGTGTCGAGAAGCTGCCGAAATGTCGGCAATGCGAACAGAATGACGCAATTTTCGTCATGAAACTGCGACAACACGAACCCATTTCGGCAGTTTGGAGGGAGTATGCAGGAGCCTTTAGCCTCCTTCACAGTCGAGTTGGCGCACTGCGTACATCACCGACAAACTTTAATGACTGGGAAAATCAGATCCAATTGTTTTAAACTTCAACAGAGTCCACGCCTCCAGCAAGAAATCGCTTCTCAATAGCTGGGAGTCCAGACCCTCTGTACGAAGCAAAGCGTAGAACAAAGGGCTGKTTTTTACCAGRCTAGGGCAATAGGTATRTTGCAAAAAAAACTGCATAAAGGGCAATAACTGGTTGGCTCAAGTGTTTGCATTCATGCGTTTTGTCAATCACACGGAAKCTTGAAGTATTTGACCCRTCAAAGGGAGCCCGTCACATATTTGGACAATTGGATGAATCTCTTTCCATTAAATGCCCATCCCCTACATAGACGCAGGTGGATAGCAAACAGCTGATCACGTACTTCAGTATTAAGCCCTGATCCTCTTTAAGCAAYACTTAAATATTCAATAATKTATCACAAGTAATGATGYCATTCCRATATTAAGCACTGTTATTGCAGGTTTTCCTAATACTGTGCAGCCCTGTGCAGTCAYAGTGCAGTTTACATTGTTCAAAATKCTTTAAGTCTAAGAAGACTTATGATGTGTCAGAATAACTAATTAAACAAGATGTTTCCTCATTCCAATCACTGTTCATTAATATTTAAAAAACACATTTAGCAATATAAGAGTTTATTGCATGCCATTATGACCCCAGGTGTTTACTTGGGACTTGCATTCATTACTTCGTGTTGACTGCGACTGAGAACTAATGCCTTTCCAATAGCTAAACACTAGCCTGCTGTGACCTTTACTTGATCATTTGCTACAAGTAAAAGGCCACCTCTCGCTGCATGTAGTTCATTTTAGACCTCGTTAAGGCATGGAAACCCACGCTCTAATTTTGCTCAGTTTTCATTTGAATTTCACTCCACTTAAGTAGGTGGTCTTTCCTTCGCAACATTTCAAACAAGCTTCCAAGTGTAAACATGCTTCTTTAGTTGAAAGGTTTGTACACGAGGTGATGGTATAATATTCCACATTAGCTTTTACTTCCTCTAATAGCAGCACACTCGTTCAGTCACATCTAGTTTGGGTGGTGATGGTGCCTGATGAACGTTTGCTCAGGTGAAATACCATTACAAGAAAAGATWAGAAGCATTAAATACCAGAGACTGTAAGTTCTCCTTCAGCAGTCATTAATCCACTAAAACACATCTGTGCTGCTCAAAACTGTACATTTCAAACGACAAAATATAAATCTACCTCATCTCCCTCACTCAGTAAATGGGGATCTATAAATATGCTAATTTGGCTCAGCAATCAGCACATACTGAACTGTCCCTTCTCCTCCACTAAGCCATGCAATGATCAGGAGTAATATAGCAGTAAATCATTTGTATATGTTTGAACMAGAGAGTAATTCTCAGGAAGAGGAGGTGGTTAACTTCGACAATGTTTCATGCAAGGGGAAATATCAAAACTGTATGATGATAACTTCCTTTCGCTATGGAGGTGGTTTGCACTGCAGCTGGGACAGCTTCCAAAACCCTACCTCCAAGGACATACCAACCAGCAACCCATGAGAGTATCTGGTCAAGGCTGCTTAATCTGTTGGAGTAACCTGTTCCGTAGTTAAACAAATGACTAACAACTAATGTTTACAAGCGGTAAAGTTGCTTTGTCCCTCACAGCGTTGGCTCACACAATCCATGCAGATATCATTACAAATATTTAAAAGTCTAATTTCAGAGAGCAGCCTGTAAAATGATTAAAGCTATAAAATATAGAGTGGCTTTGTGTGCGTGATTATTGTTCCATGCATTGGTTTTGATTGTTATTATTGTTGTAAAAAAAAAGAATGACCTTCTTTTTGGAAATCACTTGAAAAAGCAGTCAGTCAACGAYCATTAAACAAAAGCATAAATGAAATATGTGTGTGGGGGAGGATTTCTAATTATTATTTAGCATGAGAAAAAAAGCTGGGACTGATCTTCCATAGTGAATGTTATCAAGCCAACAGAAACAACCATAGTGATGCTTTTCAGAAAAGAGCACTTACAGTGCATTCAAGTTCTTTAGGTTTGGTTTTTCGGAGGTTTTGTTCATGAAAAATGGCTTTTCCAGTGGCTTGTGGCTCTTATTGTGGGCTGAGCAACAACACGTGACAGCCAACACTTTTGAGACCCGAGTGTTTAATTTCTTCCCCTTCTGTTATGGAGCATTGAAGGACATAACTATAATAGGAAAGTAGTAACTGCTCGCATCTCCAACCAGTTGACACGTGGAACAAAGTGTGAAAAAATCTGACATGAGCTTGAAAGCACTCCTCTAATCGTATCAAAGACTACCACAAACAAACATGGGTGAACTGTGATTGATGGGAGCGAAGTTAATAGGACTCCAATCTAACACTGTGCAAGAAGGGGAGGGTGCCGGGGACCAAAGATCAATAGCATCTCGGAAGCATGTTAGAGAATCACACTGAATCAGATGGATGACAGCTGGTTGTGATGTATTTTCTAATCTAATTTTTACACAAAGTAACTGGGTGATGGCGCTGCCACAAGACTGAACTCAATTCACCGAGGCCAGCGTCATTACAGCTGTTGAAAATGAATTGTGTTTTTACAGCAGGTGTAGGAGTGGGTAGCAGTATGCTTTTATCAGTTCTTCTCAATGCTTGATCTCTGTCGTGAAAGTGCATTCAATTATTCATTCCTAATGGAAACCTTGYAAATATTTTGGGCTCAGAAACCTCTTTTAGTCTACTGTCAGGCTTTGGCTTACACTTAGGATTTACTTCTCAAAAACTTATATTGGAGGAATTTATCTTACGCCATGATTCAGGATGGGTTGCAGATTTTTGGTTTGGGGATTTTATGGTGTCTCAGGCAGTAGAAAATGATGCTATTAATGTTCTTTCTTATATTCCATTTAACTGGCCCGTAGCACAGAGTGTCTGCCAGAGAGAGAGCTGCCACAACCCAAACATAGCACAACCATTCACTGCAGAAAGCCTTCATGTGTGTATGTGCAGCCACAATGGTGTTGCATACACTTTTGGTGGGGTAACCAACCATTTTTTAATATCTTTATTTCACAATAAAAAATTTTTCATAAAATAAGAAGGGAAAAATAAATTAAAAAAAGAATAGTAAGTGTCATAATTATATTACAAAAAAAAAAAAGTGAAGGAGAACTGCCAAAAAAACCTCAAGGGGCTTGACAAGCAGCAATCTCCAAAAAATAAATAACAAAAATTACATAAATTTAAAAGTCCATACATTAGCTACAAAAAATAAAACACTACTCTATATAAACAGCAAAAAAGAAATAAGAAAAAAATGCTTTCAATAATGAAACCCATAAGGGAAACCAGAACAACACAAGAGTAGCAATCTGATTCTTCGCTTAAAAATGTCTTTGGAAACTTCCATGAGAGATCCTGGAAGACTGGTCCATATCTTTGACCCTCTGTATAAAACACTAAACTGTGTTTGAGTTGTGCGACAGTAAAGGGGTCTAATAAGACAATTTCTACGAGTTGAATACTGATGAAATTCGTTATTAAAAGTAAAAATGTTACAAAAATGTTCTGGAAGTAACTTTTTTATAGAACTATAAACAAATAAAGCAATCTGAAGTTGATTCACTTGGTAAACACTAAGAATATTTGTCTGAGCAAACAGTGAATGGGAGGGATGCCTACGATTCACACAAAATATTATTCTTAAAGTTCGCTTCTGAAGTCGAAAAATAGATTCCAGTTTGGTTGGATGGGTACTAGCCCAAGCAATATTACAGNTTCAGCACCAGGAGCTGTCCACACGCTCTGACAAACAGGTTGTGCGCCCCCTACAGGTGACTTTTATAAATATTTAAATTTAATTAAAAAAAAAAACAATCAAGACTTTCCTTTTTGATCTCAGTGGGTTTGTTGTGAACCTGAACCCAGTGTTTGTTTTTTAATAAATTTATTTCACAATAAAAAAAATTCAAAAAAATAAGAAGAGAAGAAGACTGTTCCGCACCTTTGACCCTCTAAAACACTAAACTGTTTGAGTTGTACCACAGTCAGGGGGTCTAATAAGACAATTTCTACAAGTTGAACACTGATGAAATTCGTTATTAAAAGTAAAAATGTAACAAAAACGCTGGGGAAGTAACTTTTTACGGAACTATAAACAAATAAAGCAATTTGAAGTTGATTCACTTGGTAAACACTAAGAATATTTGCCTGAGAGGGATGTGTACGAGTTACACAAATATTATTCTTAACGCTCGCTTCTGAAGTCAAAAAATAGATTCCAGTTTGGTTGGATGGGTACTAGCCCAAGAAATATTACAGTAATTTATATATGAATACAACATAGTTGCAACTTTTTTATTAATCAGATGCCATATTTTCTCTAATATTCCAACCACTCTGGATACTTTTTTACTTACAGCACTAATATGAGGTTTCCAGCATAAAGAATAATCTATGATAACACCAAGAAAACCAGTGGATTTAACATTGGTAATCAAAATATTATCAATTTTTATTTTCATTGTAGATTTAAACATATTAGATGTAATACCAAAAAATATATAATTAGTTTTTTGTGTTAAGTGACAATTTATTGGACTTAAACCAAGTGGATAACTTGTCAAGTTCTTCATTAATGACCTTTATTAAAATGTATGTGTTTTTATGAGAATAAAACACACTTGTATCATCAGCAATTTTTTTTGAAAGTTTCACTGAAACAACATTGTATGTCATACAAGATGTCCATACAATTATCTGTTTCTTTACAGCAAGTAATTTGATTTCTACATTCATTACTCACTAGCTCTTTAATCCGTTGGATTGTGGAGCTGGGAAAGAAAATCAAATTAAGATGACTAAATATATTTTCCCCTGCTTAGCTACATAAGCATCTTTATGTTCAATCAATAAATGATCATTTCTAGGTCTAAGCAAAATTTACATTAAATAAAACACCTCAGTAGTTTTAACATATCTTAATTTCTTTATGTGTCCATTTTTTTTCAAGTGCAGCAACACCAACTGGCCTTAGGTTTGTCAGCTGAATGAAGCTTGWTGGGGGATGGATGAATCCCTCCCCTGTTCTGGTTTTCTGAGCCAAGTCTGCATGATGGGGCACCGAGCCCTCGGCCTGTGCCAGGTGGCAGCTGGGAGAGAATCTCCACAGCCAGGCTTCGGCAGCCCTCTCTCTGCTCTTCTGGCCACCACCGTTGCCACTTGGGGGGCTTGAGCACCTCAACACGACTACTTCTGACCACTCTGCAGGTCAGAAGTCCTGGCGCCAACTCGTCTATGTGTCTGAGTATACGCGTGTGAGTGTGTGTGTGGGGTGTCTGTGTTTGTGAGGAGTTTTCATTTTTCAGCAGAAACTAGTTCTACAACCCAGCAGCGCATCCATCTTCAATGTATCCTACATTAATTTCTGATGTGTCTGTTGTGGACACCAGGAGGAAATATTCTCTGCTCACACAAAGTGATAAATCAAATCTTAACGCATACTAGAACACACAAGCTCATGTATCAACCACAGGATCTACATATTGACAGTTTTATATTTGAAAGTGTTGTAATACGATGACTATTTTTTTTTAAATATGAATGACTAAAGTCTCTCATCCACACTGAAAAATGTCTCTAATACATCTTCATCTACCACTGTGCTTTATCATGTTCAAATATAGTAAGTCAAAAGTAAAATACAATTTGTTCACATCTTTGTTAAACCCATATGTATATAATTTTACTCTTGGCAGATATTGAAAATGCTTCAAACAGACCAAAAAAAAAACAACACAAGTTAAACAAAAACATCCATCTTCTGTGGGGCATTGTGGACATAATGGAGGCAGCATACATTATAATGTAAGGATCTGCCGCTGCTTCATGGACATACATGCTCTGCACACAACATTATGTGCAGGTTATCTCCTCAGGGTGCTGCCTCCGTCCAGATAGCCRTTCACCCTTTCAAGCTGATAGACAGACCAACAGCCTGAGATGGAGACTCTTTCACCCTCTGAGGCACTTGCAGAAAGAGGTTTGCTTAACTCAGGCCTCAAGTCTCACACCCAGCTGCATACTAACTTTAACCTTTGCAATCAGACTCTCCCTTGTCGAACGCGCTCTTCAAGAAGAGGCGATGTTGTTTGGACTGCTGAATTCTCTCAGCAGATGGTCAATCTTATTCATGACTTTTCCCCTTTCATAAAGCATATTACATCACCATTACAATCAATTTTAYGATGCGTTTGATCCTATGCACCACCTAGGAGAAACTTCATACAGAACTTATGAAGTCGGTGTTTCCTTCACCCCTGCTACAGGCCTCATTTTCACTAGCATGTTTGGCAATAAAATAATGATGCTTTTATTAATTACCATATACAGTATATTCAAGTATAATACGTAAAATTAAATCAATAAAACATCCATAAAGTTGGGGGGTAGTACTATACTCGGATATATATTTTTACTTATGTATTTTAACTAAAATATCGGCTTCATTCATAAAATATCTTAGTCCGGAAATGAGACGTCATAAAAAGCGGTTGAAACGAGCTTACCTCTGACACTCCTCCGTGCTTCAGAGCGAGATAGTAACAGATCCAGTCAGGAGACATGATGTGAATAAAAGGGGGGAAAGTATTCCTGCTCTTTAGTAATAATAACAAACTGACATTAACGTGTGACTGGGCCGCTCCTCGAACAACAACAAACACATGTCCGTCTGTAATGGCTGCCATCTACCGGTGTTCTGAAAAAGTTTGTATCCCTGAAAAAAATGTTTCCCCACCAGAGGGAGCGCTCGTGAGTAGGAAGTAATCTGCTTTTCCCCCAGAAGATGGCCTAAATCTCATATGAAGTCTCTGACTTTTGTGTTGGTGCATCTTGGTGGACTATGTGTAAAATGCCAGAATTCATATGATGCTGCTACAGCTGATATACATTTGATGTCAAAATACCTTTTAGTACATATGTTGTTAAAATAAAATGAACAGTCCAATGATCATTTTACTAATATGTATAAAAACTGCAAAGGCTGAAAAATCTTGAAATCTGTATGAAATTGGAGGTAGTTTGAGGATTACATTTTTTATGCTTTTTAAGCTCAAAAATGGGATGTCGTAATATACATGAGATYGTATTATACACGAATAAATACGGTACTTATTGATCTATCATTTATTTAAACCAGTGGAGCTCTTGGATAACATTCCAGCATTTTCTTTTCCCTAAAAGTAAATTGTGATTTATTATTCATATTTCAAAATGTAAAAAAAAGTCCTGAAATACTCTGAAGTAAAAATCTCCCCCCACCCACACGATTAAGTCCTCCCAGAATTCAACCCAAACAGATCAAGCGGGTCAAGAGTATAGCCCCTCCTTCCATTGGCAATCAATGCTACAAGTCAATTTACAGCCACAGGCGTTCACAAACCAAGCCAATCCATTACTGATTCAATTGCAACCTATTAAAACTGTGCAGGCCAATATTAAATTTGACACTATCAAAAATCTAACAGCTTCATTCAATAACCTTGTTCTGTTCGAGTCAGCACAGCCCACCACCCCAAAGCACACCACACAAATGCATGTTGAGGCTGGTTCAGAGAATCTTTCCATAGCTCGCGGCMACGCTTCACCTTTGCCCGAAGATAGATGTAAGAGCTCAATGTCAGCAACACTCAGCTGACATCACCAGATAGATGTGTCAGCTGTTTCACTGTCTTTTCATAGCTCATAAAAAGACYGAATGACATCCTGTGAAAATGCTGCCTAAGCAGTTGCCTCAACAGAAACCTAAGAAATCTTGTCATGACTACAGTGATGTTGGGGAACATTGAGGTTTGGGTTGAAGTGCTTACTCTGCTCTTGTACGGCTGGAAAACAGGACCTCCACAATGTGTTACAAGCTGACAGGCAGTTCTGATTATACTTGTCTGGTTTTGCAGCCAAGACTAACTTGAGAAGTCAATAAAAAGCACCTTAAGTACAGTTCACTGAAYGTGGAGGCCAACAGCAACACCAGATAGAACTCATACAGGATGAAACAGTGCTGATGAGTGCATTATCTCTAATTCGAACCACTCTCTGATCCAAGCTTGAACACAGTTTTACCTGGAATCTGCACAWGGTTCATTCAATTGCCAAGTGAAGACAGATTAGCAAAAATGGTGTCTGGACGATTTTCTGTCCAGATGATCACCTACTGCTGATGTGGACACTTTGGTTTTCATGTGAGAACAGGATGTAGGCAGAAAAACTGAGCTAAAGACCTTGCAGATGGTGGTAAACAGCTGTGGAAACAGAATTCAGTCCAACCTTTGAAGGCCTTTCTTCACCCAAAAAGTTCCCTTTTTAAACCTGAGCTTTTTATACAGTCAAGTTTTAACGTAATTTCCAGATAAGGCAAACACATTTCAGATTGTTTTAATGACAACTGAATTAATATGTTGCATATTTCCAAGTTTCAAGTTAATAACTAAATAAAGAAAATGCCATACAGCAATGTCATATTTGTGATTATTTCCAATGGCTGCAGACTACAAACATGTTTTTGTCTTTCAAATAAAAAAGAATCATCATAATCAGAAACATATTTTTTTGGCTAAAGGCTTCTTCTGATGTTCAGGGATATTTCCAGTTAAGCTGGCAGCATAAGACAAGGACAAACACAATTAACCAAAGCTTGTGTTTACAAGAAGGAGATTTGCCACCTTGTTTTCTTAAAACATGCTTCTAATTACATAATTTTTCTTCTAATTTGTGAATCCTAAGGACGTTTTCTCTGAAATGCTTCAGCCTTGTTAGGCAGTCTTTTTCCAAACTCCTAACTAAATCATTTTCAGCAATGTTCTGTTTTTTTAAATCAATTATACAAACAAATGCTTACAAACAGCATCTCCTTCACTTTTTCTTCAAAGATTTTTTTTTGTGAGTGAATCAATGAATCATGCAATAAGAAATATCAATTTAAATGTAGACATTACAGAATGTGCACATACATTTGTCTTACTTGTTACAGCCTCCCTAACCCTGACCACCCATGTGTAACCGGACTGAATATTACTGCAGGTTGAGGGATTGGCAGAACAGAGATAAGAGTTTAAGCCTAATCAACTTGAAACTATGACTATTTCTGTAAACGACTGTGTACCACTGGTGGTTAAGTGGCAGTAAAGAGATTGAGACAGGGATTTTAAAAAAAATATGGTCACTTCTCATTAATGCAGACTGTTTTGGGAAGTCTTCCTAAAAAAGCAAAGGGTAAAAGCTGTGYTTGCAATAAATATGGAGCTCAAGTGGAGTCAGTGATGACTGATGCAAAACTTTACTGGACTGTTTGTAAAGAGACTACAGAATGGAATTTCCTTGGACTCTGGGTGATTGCAGCAGCTTTGAAAGTGACTGTTTTGATATATCTACATTCATGTTTAAGAGAATGATAAAGGCTGGATTGTTAAAGAAATGTGAAACAATATAATGTGTATTCATATAATTTGTTGTTCTAGAAAGGTTTGATACTTTTGTTTTGTTTTGTTGACTGAATATTTAAATTGTTTGAATTTTTACATGAGGAAAAAGGGGCAGATATAAGATTTTTGTCTTCTCTCTGCCACCTTTCATTTAATTTTATTTGCATTTTCTTTTTATTGTACATAG
>NW_013952548.1:717793-719017 GCF_001266775.1 Austrofundulus limnaeus
TTTAGATATCAGCTCATCTATTATTCATAGTACCAGAAATTACTAGAGGGATGCTGCTTAAGTGATCTAAATTAAAATCAGATTTCAATTAATCTTCTCCCATTACATAGATAAAATTGTTCTATTATTAAAAAGGAGATCTGAATGTATATTTTAGTTTCAGTCTCAGTCTTGTATTATGTTCACCTTTTAATCCCCCCCCCACCCCCCTCCACAATCCATCCACCCAAGTGTTCAAACCTTCCTTCTGGCTACAGCAGACAGCCACACCCACCTGTTTCCAATTCCCACATCAGCTCCTGTGCACATATTTCTGCCACCCTACCTTGGGTTTTTGTCAGATAATTAAGTGTTCTTTCCATTGCCATCCAACACCTGTTTTTGCTTCTATACCTGCCTCACTGCTTTCCTTCCTTTTAATTTTGAATTTTCACATCAGCTTAAAAAAARTACAGAACTCTTTCTGCCTGCCAGGTTTCTCTCTACACCTGGTTYGTCCTCTTTCCTTCGGTGGTAGGAAATGTGACAATTTATCTAATTAGGCTGCACAAATAAAGCACAGCTCGATTGTGTTGCGCAGCACAAGTGATCATCCATTCAATTTCTGTCTAAGGTATCTAGAACAGCTAATACACTCGTATACATGGAACTCCCTCGTTTACTGATTAAAATAACTCTGTGTTGTTTGGAAAGTTGCTGCTTCTTCACTGAGGCTGGGAGAKTCAAAGTGCTCCTCTTGTGATGAGGTGCCACCAAACATTTAACACTAGAACAGCTTGCTCCCACTTAAAAATTAATGTAAGATGGTTTCAGTGACAATCACAAGCAGTCTTTGTAATACTTAACTTGGAACTTTTTTTTTGTCCTCAGGCAAGATTTTCACGAAATATTCTCAAAAGCGGATGCCCTGTTGACATCCCGAACGCTTGCCCTCGCCATCTTAGTCAAGCTTTCATGATCATGACAGTCGTACCGAACTTTCCCATCCGCTTCCACACTTCAGAGTCATTTCCATTCAATCTTGAATTCCGTTCTACAATTTTAAGCCTGTGATGCTGCCTGTGAATCATCACATCCAGTTCAGGGGGGAAACCTTTTAATATTCTCAAACGGCAGATGCAATTTGTTCAAACCAGCCAAACATAGGCTACAAAAYGATGAGATGACCGCATCTTTATTCACTCTCTGCCTTCATCTTTATTCTCGTGATGTTTTTTTTTTTTT
>NW_013952548.1:720822-722689 GCF_001266775.1 Austrofundulus limnaeus
ATAACCATTTTTGTATGTCCAGATACCCCTTTTTCAGTTAAATTGGGGGTTTGGGTGGGGGTCACTGATTAGTGGGCCTGATAGATAGCCCTTCATCAGAGCTAAACAACCAAAAAATTCTGAAGCTCCTATGTTTAATAGTTTTTGAGCAATAACCATTTTTGTATGTCCAGACACCCCCTTTTCAGATAAATTTGGGGGTCTGGGGGGCACTGATTGGTGGGCCTGATGGATAGAGCTTCATCAAAGGTAAGCAGCAAAAGAAATCTGAAGCTTGTATGTTTAACAGCTTTTGAGCAATAACCATTTTTGTATGTCCAGATACCCTTTTTCAGATAAATTGGGGGTCGGTGGGGGTGGGGGGGTGAAACTGATTGGTGGGCCTGATGGATAGAGCTTCATCAGAGCTAAACAAAAAAATCGAAAGCTCCTATGTTGAACAGTTTCTGAGTTATAAGCATTTTTGCATGTCCTGACACCCCCTCTTTGAAAGGAGCCCCCTCCTCAAATATGGCGTCTATCGTAAAACCGTTGGTTGGCGCAGTGTAGGTCGGACTCATCTACAGTCCTGCCAAATTTCATGTTGATCGGTGCAGCCGTTTTTGTGCTACGGTTGACCAAAAATCACTGAGAAACAAAAGAACAGTATGAAAACAACATGACTCCCGCTTACGCTTCGAGTGCGTGGATTGTAATAATACAAGTGTATACATTTATCAATACTGTTATGTTTGTAAAACCTTGCATACATAAAAAACGCCGCTGTATGCATAAAACACAGAGAACTCAAATGTTCTAGATTCCATTCTGCATGCACTGCTCCCAAAACATAGTTTACCTCAAGGTGTTTATTTACTCACAATTATTGGTATCCTTGGCTACAGCTATTATTCCCATTGGCTGATGAGGTATATCTGCTCGAAGTACCTTGGTGTCACCACCCGTGTACTTGTTTGATCGCAGCACAGCTCGACGGGTCCAGTCCGACCAGTAGATGAAATCTGCATAGATGGCAAGGCCATAGAAGTTTCCAGGCCCTGATTTAACGACGACCTAAACAGATGTGGAACAGAGTTCAGCTGTTAGGTTGCAAACTCTGTATTATATAATATAATATTTGTAGTCATCCTTAWATGATTGTACTTCAACAATTTGCACTTCCATTCACAAACATCTTCTGAAAACTTGGTAGCACACTGACATACTTCTGAATATAATCCCAGGAATAAATAGGGGAGAAAACATTTCCGTTTATCAATCAACAAATCAACCCCTGCTGCCAACTTGACTGCTTAACCCAGATGTTGGGGGAGTAAATGACAGTGCCAATGGCAGTGAGGCAGGAATCCATCAGATGTCTCCTTCTGGGACCCTCCAGGCTTGTGTGGAGGATCGGGGACTCCAACAGCTCAGTAGTCTCGACCATTAGTGGGACAGGCTTGTAAGCGACATCACATTAGCCCTGTGCCATTCTGGGATTAATAGGACAGGTGTTGATTAAAGGAGCCCAGCGTGTGGAAGCAACAACTGGCCATCATGCAAGTGAGAGACAGTGAAAAAAAAAAGAGGTGAGCGACAGATGGGGCTGGGAAGAACATACTGATAGGAAATTAGATTTGGGAGACAGTAGGTGTATAGCCTGCAACACATTAGTGTAGTGGTGAAATTATGTTGTGAGTAAATGGGAGAATATTTCATTTAGTGTCACCAGTTATTCCCTGTCCAGCAATATCAAGGAATTATACTTTAATTAAAACGTGCTTAAATGGTCACATTAATGCTTCTACAGTGCAAGAAAGCRTAAACATGCCCAAAGAGAATGTGATACAATGATCTCCATTAGCAGCTATTCCTAAAACTTCCCATC
>NW_013952548.1:724904-726579 GCF_001266775.1 Austrofundulus limnaeus
TATATATATATATATACATACATACATTTTCCCTCCAATGTTTCTAAAGAAAACATCTTTTGTTAGTTCAATTCAATTTAGTTTATAGCATAATTTAACAAAAAAGTAACCTAACTAAAACGAAGGGAAGAATTACTAATTTAATTCAAAACTGAGACAAATTCAAAATAGTTTTATACAATTCCATCCTATAATATAGTGAAATCCTATAAAGTAAATTATGAGATATGAATTAATAGCAAAAAAAGAAACTTAGATACAGTTATTGAATATTCACTTTGTTGTAATTCACCATCCTGAGCAATGAAACTGGCGACAGTGCAAAGGAGACGGTTCACTTTTAACAAGAAAAAAAAAAAAAGCCTCCAGCAGAACCAGAACCAGGGTGTCGGCCATCTGTCTTGGCTGGCTGGGGTTTGAGWGGACAGGAGCGAGACACAGACAGTAGCAGGTGGTCCAGGTGTGGTGTCTATAGAACGACAAGCAGAGGACACAAAGTCAGTGACAGCATACACAAACATGGAGAGCAGCGAGAGTAAAGACAGCAGCAGAGTGAGGAGATGTGGCAGCAGTCTAAGCTTACGGCAGCAAAATTAAAGGAGAGTTTGAGTATTTGGCTTCCTGAAACAACAATTTTCACTAAACATCCATCTTTTTTTGCCTTTGGTATTAAATGGTTTGCTTCTTTATATTATTGTATGTTTACTGTTCTTCAAAAATCCAAGGAAAAGACAAAACATAAAACTTTTTTGTGGTGAATTCCAAAGTCTATGAATGCGTTTGGCAACAGTCAGCTGCTAATATTGATTGGGATGTTGAAGCTTATATGTGGCAATTGTAAAGGTGCAAATATAATATTAAAGATCCAGAWACTCATCACATTCCACTAAACCTAAACCAAAAGCCAGGTCARTCTCAAAGCCCTTTGGCAGCTTTTATTTGAGGCCTTTTTAGTCRGAAGAATGCATTTTTTTCCCAATAGGAAAACAAATCTGGAAGGCAGATGAACACTCGACTCTGCACTCTGCCATATTTTTTTTAATGTTGTGTGGGAGGTTGCTCGACATGATGGTGCTGTGTTGGTGTTGTTCCTGCTTCATAAAGCAAGTTGCTCCAGGAGCAGCAACCCAACTGACCAACCAAGTTGTTGTTATGATTCCAAGGCTTTAAAACGAAAAAAAAACTTTGATATTGTGAAAGGTTAGTTTGTTTTAACTAAAACTTTAACATGTTCCCAGACTTTATCTAACTTTCTTACAAACACATAACCAGTATCCAATATTTGACCTCAGTCACTGCATGACACTCATACAAATGAGGCTTAAAGTACAGAAATAAAAACCTTGAACCTTTCAGATACAATTTCATATCTTAGTGGTTAAGTGTCAACCTATTCTTTATTTAAAACAGTATTAAACATAGTTTGAAACATTTTTGTTTCATTCAAGGTGATTCAGAAGCAAAATACTAAAACTTGAAATGTCATCTTTTTTTTTCATTGTCGATCTGTTCAATGAATAAAAAACAACATAAAAAGCTGCCTTTATGCGTTTTGTTGTTTGAACATGTGCACGTGATTAGGTACAATGTGTGCTTTACGGAGAAGAAATGTGCTGTTGTTTGAATGAATGGTGAACAATAATTTTTTTATTTTATTTTATTTTTTATTTTGGAT
>NW_013952548.1:727448-729362 GCF_001266775.1 Austrofundulus limnaeus
TATATATATCTTGTTAGTGTTTTTAGCCATCAGAATGAGCTGCAGCATCCCTTTGCAAGGTTACTGCAAACCCCTAATTCGCAYAGTATTGCAAACAAATAAATAACATTGCAACGAGATATTTGAAACAATGCCTCCTAACTGTWTGCATTGAAAGATATTTGTTTACTGATATTCAGGGAAGCTCCTTTAGCTGAAGAAATGGGCAGTTGTGTGTTGTCACAGCACATACATTTGTAAAACAAAACATTGTTTCAGCTGATAAAGAAACTCAGCTCAGATGAATAAAAAAAGGTATTGTTACAAATGTTCATGCTTAACAATTTGTCAACGTTTATTATTGAGTTGTCAGCAAGAGTGAGGAAGTCCAAGTCTTCGAGGACGTTTCCCATTGACTTTCTGTTATTTTTCACTGCCAGCCACACATTGTTTTCAGGCTCTCAAAAAAGACATAAAACCCCCACAATGAATAATTTCATGAGCCTGTCACTTTTTTTTTTTTTTGACTGCTGAGAGCAGACTTCATTTTTTTGTTGCAATCATAGTGGCAACATTGTGACCGCAGGTTTTCTGATGATTATAAAGTGCTCTTCTTGTGTCCTGAATGATTCATGTATGCTAACATTACCACCACGTTAGCTGGAAATGTAGAGTGCTTATCTGCCTCTTCGTCTCACCTTTACCCTCAATTAGCAAAAAAAAATTGCCCACCTCTGCAAAATCACTACAGCTTAAATGTGACATTCTCTTTGTTTGCCGTGCACATGTCAATGGTAGTAGTGCTCAATATGATCTAACAGATGTGTCTAAAAGAAGGAAGAGCTAGTSGCTGTTGCACTTTTGAATGGCAGGGGTTAGGGTGGCCTAATAGGCCACTCAYGCATTGTGTGTCAGTCACTTACAGGACAGGTCTTGACACACGGCACTGGATGCCTCCTGTTCGCCTGTCGTAAGTATTCACAGACATCCAGCTACACAGTCGGGCAGCCTGCTGCCCTCATGACATCGAGGTGGCACATCCGTGTGAAGTGATGCTYAGTGGGTCATTTTTTTCAGCGCTCTGCCTGTGGAGCTCCTGCAACTGTGCGACATCAGTGAGGCTCGCCATGCCAGCTCCCACACTGCTTCCAGACACAACCCAAACAGCATCAACCCTTTTCCAGAATTAGCACCGGCTATTGACCCTGCTTGACACCATCACGACTACAACCTCATTATCCAGCTAAGATTGCCGGAGTTGTGWTTTTTTTTTTTTTACCTCAGCTTACAGTCTCAGCACTCTCAGTGCACGTAAGATTCAGCTCACGATTCAGATGAATTCTGCCTGACAGGCTTTTGTTGGCTTTGACAAATGTCGGTAAGGAATTGCAGGAAATTTACTAAATGGAGGACGGTTTTGGCCTGACGCAAAGACTTCTGCCATCTCCATAAAGCAGTGAGGATACACGGGTGTTCCCCAGGGTCTCATTCCTTGTTGATTAAGCAGTAGAATGACAGGCCATTTGCTGCATGAGAGACTGCACTCTAATCACACTGAAAATGACTCGCATTTTTAGAAAAGGCGAATGCGAATTGTGCCGTTAATACACGTAGGGCAGTCAGTCAGGGTAAAGTGACTGTGGAGATTTTCCTTTGTCTGGGAGTTGCAATCACACTAAGTAGGGGAAAACGGGGACAGTTGCAACACTTTTTGCATTTTGACTCTGTTACTCAGAGAAGGTTTGAATTAGACAAACCAAATTTTAATACAATAAACTTACATTTGTCTGTTAATAGTCAAAACCATTCATAGATGATTAAAGCATGCACATTCTTCACAATTTAAGTTTGAAAATGAAAAGTCAGATGTTGCAACTGACCCCGGGACCGGGGACAGTTACAACGTTGTTTGGGGGTGGTTACAACATATTATTA
>NW_013952548.1:730063-735004 GCF_001266775.1 Austrofundulus limnaeus
AATGACCACTTCCAGAATTTGATTTGGGCAGCAATGCACAGAGAGTTCCATAACTGGCACCTTGGACTATAAAATTGTCATGAATACTCAAATATCCTTTTAAGTGTAAAATCAATTTAMACATCTTAATATCATCTGTATGTGCTCTGTTTTTATGTGAATTTATTGCATGGGTTGACAGTTGCAACAGTTGTTGCAACAGTCCCCCTTCCTGTCAGCCATGATAAAGTCTCATGTGTTAGGTAAATAAGCTGATCTGGATACATGTTAACTATATTAGTTAAAAGTCAACAAATCACTTGTTTAAACCTTAAAAGTTTGAGCTGGATCACAAAAACAGTGACAACAGTATAACAAAAATAAAGCTGGGCAAAAAAAATACTTTGGTACCTCAAAAACAGTTTTTTTTTTTCAAATAAATACTGGAGCAGTTTGTGAATCTGTTTACTTTTTCTCTGCCAGGTGGGACATCTGATCATGTACAGTGTGAGTGTCATCACTGTAGCTTATTTCTGTTTGGAGAAAAATTACATGTTGCAACTGTCCCTTGTTGCTACTGTCCCCRGTCTCCCCTAACTGTTTTTGTTTGTTTGTTTTTTTGCGGTTTGCTTCCTTGAGGTGTCCAAAAATGTGAGTCTGGTGACGGGGACATCTGTGACTGAGAAGACCGAGTGGCTGGCCTCCACTAGGAGAACTCAACCCTATCCATACACAAACACAACACAGRCAACATACTGAACCCCACACTCCTCTGGACACACTTTTGTGTGTGTGTAAGGCGGCAGGAGGGAAGCGGGGGCTCTGGGATGTGCATCCAGTGTGTAGAATCGTGTGTGTGCGTGAAAGAGTGAATGTGTCTTAGTCTGTTAAGGGCTCACAGTGATCAATAAAGCTAGAAAAGTGCTGTAGCAATTGCAGCCCATTTCATGTGCCATTTACAAACTGTCACTGTGTAATGGCTCCTCAATGCACATCTCAGGAGAGTTGAACATCTTACATTAATTTTTTTTTTACATATGCAGTTGCTGTGATGCCATTTCCTTTGCTAAGCTCTTCGCAGGGCAGTTTCAAAAAGCAATTTCAAGTTAATTGCCTTTGTGCGAGCGCTGAAAAAAAGGCAGTAGCAATATGTATTTATTCATGAGTGAAGGAGAAACCCCAGGTCCTGTAAGTGAGGAGCAGCAGGACACCAGCACTATCTTTWAAAAAAAAAAAGTATTTTCCCCCTCCCTCTGGTATTAGTTTTTGTTTAAATTTGTATTTATTTCTTTAAATTATACCAACACACTTTATCAACCTAAAGGGAAAACAAACAAGAGGTTCAGACACATTTAAAAGCACGTTTGAGTTTTTTTTTTCTTTTTCTTTTTCCTATCTGCCAGGCAATGCAGTTCTTTTCAACTTACTACTGCCATCTAGGGATACAGTAGAAATCTTTTGCTGTTTCTTGTGCGAATCATTGATGATCTTTACTAAAAAATAAAAATTACAGCATCCATATGACAAACAATAGTTTAATGCAACCGTATGTTTAAAAGTGACACTTGCCATTACTGGCAGAAAGGTTCCTTTTCTGTGTTGGGAACTTTGATGGCAAAAAAGAGGGCTGAATGCTGTCCGTCTGTCTAAATGTGATAGGTGAAGCCTTTCTTTTTTTTTTTTTTTTTKYAATATTTTTGACCAGTTCCCAGTGGACTGCAGGGTTGGAGGAGCCACAACACAGACATAGCAGCTCGCCATCTTTCTCGTCTCACAGCTGGAACCCAGTCCTGCTGAATAATGAACTCAATCTCAGCTCTGCCTCAGGGGGGGCGGGGACCTCAGTGCTGCCCTCAGCTTAGTACAATGCTTTTGTTGTCCGTTTGCGCGTGCGTGCCCACACACACGCACGCCCTCACACATTTTCGCCCACCATCATTTCTTTCCAGCTACAAGTAGCTCTATGAAAAATGCTCTGCTGATTGGCAGCAGAGAGGGGGGAAAAAATAAATAAAAAAATTTGTGTGGTGCTGGAAGTCATCTGAGAATCGTGATGGTTTGAGCTTGGAGGAGGAAGATAGGGAGGCATTGAGAGAGGCAAGGAGGTTCTATAGAACTGGAGTGCGCAGAAACCACATGACCGTGTGATCGGCTGGTGAAGCTAACAGCTAACGCTAAACGGTCAAGACTCTGGATTTCCCATTACTGTCCATGTTGACACCAGAGCAGATAAAAAGGACTGATGATGTAGAAATCATTAAAACTATTAATAATAATATTAACCCAATTATTATTAATATTTTACAGTTTATATAATCCATCTAATGTTTTAAATAATGCCAGAAAAGCTGTTTGTGTTATGGWTTTATTAACAGAAGATAAACAGGAAAATGTCTCATTTCACAAGTCAGCAGATTTGATCTTATTTAGCTCAATGTGATCTGAGCAGAACATAATGTAACAGTTTAAAACTAAAATAATCTTACAAAGTCGATGTAATCATTATTAGTTATTGAACTGGTTAGCAGATATTAGCTTGTGGATCATACGTATATACAGAGTTTAGCTCTGCTGAATCATGCAACAATTTAACAAACTACTAAATATTACTTTGTCCTCTGATTAATATTTAGAGTGTAAAATAATATTATAAATAAGTGTTTTTAGGTTTTTGTTAGAGGAACCTGACCTTTTTAAGAAGATGGTTAGCTACCGGTAATAGAGACAAGTTTCATCCTATAACCAGAGAACATTTTCTAACTGTTGACTGGTAAATATAAATATTCTTATTTTTTATGACAGTGAGAAGAAATAATAAATATAGTTTATTACTAGCTGAAGTCATTATTTTTCAACTAGCTAAAGTCTAATGCTGCGTTCACACCGAACGCGATTTCAGCTTCAAAATCGCAGCCAACGCTGAAGTTGGTCGCTTGTGCACTTTGGGGTCAGACGCAGGTCAGCTCTTGAAGCGCTGCACGGCGACAGCCGCCCCGCCCCTCCCTCCTCTGTCGGGCTCTGTTTAATGTCGGACAAGGAAGTGGCTTTGCTTTATTTACAGAGAGCAAGAGCATGTCACGTTCATCAAGATAATTAATTCATAATTAATTCACCAGATAATTCAGAGWAGAGGCTCACAGCTCGCTTTCAGGACTATTTTTCCAGTCTGATGAGTCGCTGCCATGCATTGGTGAGAATATCTCCTGTCAGGACACCGACTGCAGGCACTCGATTTCAGCTAAAGAGCTCCTCTCCATCTGTTTCAGGTTAGTGGACATCATTCAGTAAACTGTCCCGTCGGGAAATATGTCGCTACGTCACACAGTGGAGTCTCTCTGATTGGTTGATGCGGCGCGTCGAGCTGCAAAAGTTCAGATTTTCTAACTTCAGCGATTTGCGCCTCAGCGCGTCGTTCAAATCGTTCAAATCGCGCTGCTCTAATCGCRCTTGAGGCGCCGCAGMACTTCCCGACACTGCTTGAAGCGCGTCCACCATAGACTTTGCATGTAAACCTGCTGCTCCTGATGTTGAAATCGCGTTCGGTGTGAACGCACCATAAGTTACAGGCTGACTTCAGGTCTGGTTTAGATCATTGTTRCTTATAAATTCTATATTTTTTCTGTTAAAAATCTGCTGTTTTACATGATTGTTGAATGAAATTAACATACTTATTAATTTATTGTAAAAACATGACAGATAATCTGTGAAACAGATCTTGTTCAGTTTGCTGTTTATCTATTAGTTTCTATGGAGGCTGTGAGCTGTTGCCCGTTTAGACGCCATTTTTGCTCCTCCATGCTGTCACAGACGCTACCAGTGTACTGTACGGGCGGGACTCAGTCTAGTGATCGATATATTTAAGTCTATGGGGAGAGGTTACAAATGTGCGCATGTGTGAGGGGTTCGCGGCGGATCCCCAGAAGTTCGGCTGCCGCACCTTTGAGGTACAAGGGTTTGTACCGAGAAAGTGGAAGACAGGCGGAGACAGAAGGGGCAGCGGTGAGGGCGTGAGGGGTGAGATAAAAGAGACAGCCGCTGGATACCGAGTTAATGAATGGCCACACTTCCCGTTCCTGATTGAGATTTAAGAGGTGTGGGTAGTTATAGCTGAGGGGGGTCAGCAGCAGTGGTGAGAAAGCTGACCTTTCAAAAAGCCCTTCACCTCCCCAGCCTCCAYGCTGAGCCCATTAACTGCAGAAATATGGCAGCTTTTCATTAGCTTCACCATAATTATCTTAAGGAGCTAATGAAATTTGTTGGCTGCCGTAGGTAGTTTTTAAAAGCAAAACCCAAAAATAGTGAGATATCTGCACACAGTGGGTTTGTGTCTGCATACATACTTTAGTATTGATATTTTCTCCCTTTTGGCAAGCAGCCATTCCGTCTATAACTTGCAGTGACAGATCCACTTCACGATGCTTCTTTTCACAAACGATGGCAACAAGCCAACGCATGCACAAGAACACGTGAACCTCCACAACAACATCTGAGCAGGTAATTATCTGACTGGTAAAGTTGGTGACAGCCGGCACGCTTTATGTGATAAGCTCAAAACAAAAGCTGCTGCTCAGCATACAAATATTAACGGCTTGTTTTTAACTTGACAAGGGAGGCAAAAAAAAAAAAAAAACAGCTAAAGAAAACTGAAGAAAAATGAAAGCCAGTGTCTCGTCAATGAGCAGACACTCCTTTGCAAGATTAATGAAAAGCAGCCTTCCTGTCGTCGTCCTGTTGGAAGAAACTGGGATAAAGTGGGATTGTGGAGCCAAATGCTGGACTCACTCGGGATAGCTAAAAAAAGACAAAAATGTTTAGTTACCAAACAATAAAGGAATAAAAGCACTACAGCAGGAAATCCATAAAACAAACATGTTAACCAGAATGATTCTAAAAATAAAAAAAATCATAATAATAAACTGACAATAAAATAAAATAAAAGCAGAACAGCAGATTGAATGAATG
>NW_013952548.1:735217-736743 GCF_001266775.1 Austrofundulus limnaeus
GCCTTGAATAAAACATATTCACAAAACTAAATAAAAACAAATATTATTGCAACACCAAGTTAGAAGGAAAAGAATGGAGAAAAACCAGAATAAACCTTGGGAATGAGACATATTTAAAAAAAAAATAAATGCAAATTAAACACAAAGCATAACTACAAACCGTGTCAGAAACAGCCACCAAAAGTCAGTTATTCCTGCTTTACCATTAAATGTGTTACACCTGCACATTTCGTGTATTTGCTCTGGTTTGAATGGAAAGAAAGGGAAGAAAGACTGAGAGGAAACAGCAGGAGRATAAGAACTAGAGAGAAAATGTGCAGGTTTTAGGATGTGAAGTCACCAGGAGAGGAAATAATCCATGATACTGCTGGTTTTTATCACGGCTATGTGAAGGGTCAGAAATTGGTTTCCTCTGATCAGTGAGGAAAATCAAATACACTGCTGACCTGGAAATTTCCCCCCACAGAGCTTCAAGGTATGGTGATATAAACAGGCTTATAATGAAGAATATTAGCTGTGCAGCAGGGCAGCATCTTCATTTTTCTCTCTCCCTTTCTGCGGCTCATTGATATGCATCGTGGTTCTACTCTGATAATTGCCTGCTGAGCTTCAGATCAATTCTTTAATTTGCCATCAAACCTTTATGATGTCATGCATGTGCAATCTTATCAAACAGAAATGATCTAAACAAAAACAAGGAAAACCGCAAATAAAAAAGTAATTATAGGAAAGCAATTTATTAATGCAAGATGATTATTTTTCAATGGCAAAGTTATACAAATGTGACGTTTTACAAACAAAAACAAAAAAAAGTTGAATCTACAGAAGTCATTTGAAATGATATCAAGAGGTTTCTTCAGATCGTTTAGGTGAATATTGAATCCAGCTTTGTGAACTGCTTTTCTTTAAAAGCTAATTAATTTAGATACCACTCCTTTTTCTTTTTGCTGATGACGTGTGTGATGTGGGAATATGACTAAAGACACTATATTACTATAGCAAAATAAAACAAAGTACTTTCATTAAAAAAATGTATGTCTAAAAGAGGCAGAATACACACACACACACATATATATTCTTTTTTTTCGGGTCTTAAACTCAGTATCAAAGTGTTGTCATTTTTTAGCTCCAACAACAACAACAAGTTTTTCCATCCAACCATTCATCCATCCATCCATCCATCCATCCATCCATCCATCCATCCATCCATCCATCCTTTTTTAAACTCACTTCATTAGAAAACAGATCTGAATATTAGTTTTATTTGTCATCAGTGATTTTTAAAGAGAAGAAAAATGAGAAATGTAATGGGGAAGATTGAAAGAGAGATTAACGAATATATGTTAAATATACAAAACAACACACCCAACATCTGTCTGCACACCTGTAAAAATGGAAGAAACAACACAGCAACAAATAACATATATCATAATAATTATAAATTTGCTGAAATATATACACACATACATATAAAGATATACACACACGTATATATACTTAAATAAATATATACATACTTATCTACA
>NW_013952548.1:738296-739786 GCF_001266775.1 Austrofundulus limnaeus
TATATGTACATATATATTTACAACTTCAATGACCGTCAGAAACCCCCAGAATCTGAACACCAGTTTGTGTGCGGTTGTGAGCATGCATAACTTTCCCACACCACAAACACTTTCATCAAGTCAACTTCTGCAAGATCATCACTTCAAGAATTTGAAATTAACCATCAAAATGTTTCCAATTTTGAAGATGCTTTCAGGATGTAGTACTCAGAAGAAACAGTTAAAAGTCCTTAAATAATAATAAAAAATGTCCCACTAAAGAAGCTTTATACGCTCGAGGCAGACATTGAGTATGTTGGAGTGGTAGCCCAAGGCCCTACCATCTACTGCACAGTTAAGTAAAGAAAAGCATTAATGAAAACTGAAAAGCCTCTCAATGAGAAAGAGTTCAGCAATTATCATTCTTTGCATAAACTTTTGATATTTCTGACAAATGTGCTTTTTTATTATCATTATTTCTTTGTTTTTAATAAGGCTGAATGAACTAAAAAGTTTATGACATTAGTTTTGCAGTTTGCAGTGCATCAGCTTCTATGTAGAAAACTAGATGCATGAGGAAAAATAAAGAAACCAACCTATAATTAAACACGCTGGAGGTAAACTGATGCTGTGGAACCGCTTTGGGGGTCTGTGGAGGAGCTGAATCATATCAAGGATTTATTTAAATTAATTACAAAACATTGCCATGATGTTTTAAAAGAAAATCATTAAAGATTAGGATTAATGTAATCTTTGTATATTTAGCAGCAATAAAAGTTTGCACACTGGTTGCTGTCTAATGTTACAGGTCAATCATATTATTCTTGACTGATTACGTGAGTAGAATGTCTTTCAGCGTAACACAGAAGAGTAGTATAAAAAAACTGCATCAAAATGTTGTCAAATTGCAAGCTATCACATGATTTTACTTTAAATTTTGGGCAGCTTTTAATAGCATTCAAGCAAGTAAAAAAAATAGACAAGGACCAGATATAATATGCATTACTTCTATTAATTTTAGGCACAAAACATCCCCAAAAATATTGATCAACACTCATTAGACCACAGTACACGAGATCCCAGACTGTGCCTAATGAGCTCCACTCTGCAAAACAGTAATAATCCTCCTGACCTTTCAGAGTCAGAGATTATTCAGAGGGACCAGGCAGAGAGAAAATAAAATAAAACAAATGAATAAATAAAAAAAATATGCACACTTGGTTTTATTACAATAGTGGAAACACATGCTTTCAGGCTTGGTACACCCGCAGTTGTTGCCACCTACACGTCTCTTCAGAAAGCTGCTCGTCAGTAGAAATGCACCTGTGCGTACGCTGCTTTAGGTTAGGTGAGCGTTAGCCCTGAAATTTCACATTTCAGCTTTTAAATTAGATTTACTAATGAAAGCAATAAAGAAAATTAAATTGAATCAAATGAATTAAGCCTAGAGGGAAATTAAATTGGTCCAATGTCAGTGAAAAATATCTACTCACTGGGTGTGTGTGTGGGGG
>NW_013952548.1:741869-744824 GCF_001266775.1 Austrofundulus limnaeus
TTATAGAGCATTTTACATTCAGGAATCCCAAAGTGCTACAAAAAATAAAATAAAAATAAAAAATAAAACTAATAAATAAAATAAAATAAAATAAATTTCAAACATGGCCATAGAAGGTGCAAAACAGGTAGGTTTTTAGTCCTTTTTTTTGAAAGATTCAACAGTCAACTGTTGTGCTCTGTTGACACTTATGTAAACATAGTAAACATCTTGTTTTTTATGGTTTATACAACATTACTAATCAGAAATTTGTCATTTCAAAAATGCAAATATTACTAATTAGAGATTAGTAATTTGTTAATTTTGGTTCAATAAACTTTGTAGAGTGCTACTGATGCCTTATGGTATGTAAGACTTATTGCTCCCTAAAACACATCATTGGCTTTCATGTTTGAGCTCCAGTGGCTACATTTGTCCTTTTTATAGTTTATTGATCAAAACCTGGCTGCCGCTGCTCAAAGGTTCCACACATACAGGCTGCGTGAAACGATACGACCACACAAACAGTGTCACATCACGTTGTTATACTAAATTTGCAGCTAAACACGTGATGTCAAACTCTCTCTCCGGTTATCATTTTATCCAGACGGCTTTGTTTTTAAGTTCATACCCTCACAGGTGGTGCAGCAGCATATCCATGCACGAATGCACAGATCTCACTGTATTATATAAGACTGTGCATTATATCATTTACAGATTGTGACATTGACATTTATTAGTATTAAACTCAACTAGAAAAAATGTATCAGCTCTATAATGTGTGTATTCTACAGTTAAATGACATTGCACCACCTTAGCTAGAAAAAAAACATCTTTCAGTGGTGAAAAAAAAAGTTTCCCCTCTTTTTATTTTTTGTATGTCGGCATTTATTTTTTGCTCACAGACTGGAGCCTCCTGGGCTTGGATGATGCCTGTCCTGTACAAGTCTGTGGAGAGATGTCCTACCATTCTTCTCAGGTAATTCTTTCAGCTTCTCTTTTGCTGCAGGCGTTTTGTTGCTCTACCTTCCATTTTGAATTACTCCAGGTGTCCTGATGGATTCAGGTCAATGGACATCCTTGGCCATGTCTTAGTTTCCTCTTTCTGTCTTTGGCAAAAATGTTAATATTTTCATTTTCATGGTAATATTTCCAACCCTCTTTACACTCGGGCATCCTCTGTCTCTTTTATATGTTTAAATATGAAGCCCAAGTTCAAGTGGGCTTGACTGACAAAAGAAAACCAGTTGCTTGAATAAATTTCACAACTTTTGTTTAGCTCAAGAGGCAACTAGGTTGTGATCTTTAAAAGAAGAAAAGGAACATGCACTTTCTGGACCTACTGTTTTAAGGACTTGCTTTGTTAATGTAGCCTTTGTCCAGATGATGAAGCTTAGAGGAAAAGCTTGTGCGTATTCTGAATTTGTGTTTATTTACTTTACTTTCATTTATTCTTGAACTAGAGTTCAGACTTTTAAAGTTTCTTTTTATTTTTTTTTTAATGTGAAGGGCAAATGTTTTGTTTTAACTGAGTATAATGATTGTCTCTATTCAAATCTGCATGTATTGTAAAAATAATGTTGGCAAAACAGGCAATTGAGCGTTTTGATTAGACACGTTTTGAAATTTAAAAATACACAGATTTAATTGAAGTGGTGGAAAAATCATTCCTATCTCAGTCCTCACACCCTAACCTAGTTTTTCTTTTCTTTTTTTTTTTTCTATTTGGTCCCATTTGTAGTATGTCAGTAAACTAAGCAAGTGTTGAAAAATACCATCATTTACTGCCAAACCTTTACACCAGTGGCGCCCAAACATTTTCCCCAAGAGGGCCAAAATGAAAATCTATCCAGGTCTGCGGGTTATATGCAGTAATATAATACATGAAATACGAATACTTTTTTAAGTAAAGTCCTTTATTTTTAACGATTAAGCTACGCAGTAGCCCTCTTTTGTTTTAGTCATGTGCACTTGGCGAAAGTCTGCCATACGCTCAAGTAGCAAAGGCTCATGGGACATTTCGTAAATTGATAAAATATGAGTTTTTGTGGCTTTATAAAGTGTGTAAATCTACATGTGGGGTTAAATATGATCTAAATATTTCTTGTCATTTCATGTTTCATGTTTAATCCTAATAAAACAAAGATAAAGTCAGCACCATGAATAAAAACTACCTTCACTACTGCCCTTTTGTATAGTCATTTGACCAATGGAAATACTGTGTTTCTACATAACATGTTACAACCTTTTAACTTTGGCAGCTGTTGGTGGGCCAAATCAAATGGCTTGGCGGGACAAATTTGGCCCGCGGGCCCCACTTTGGGCTCCTCTGCTTTACACCCAGAATACTATGCAGTGCACTCTCCACTCTAATGTGTCGGCTTAAGGAAAACAGAAAAAGCAGATATAAGAAAGTGTATCGTTAGTGTTCTGCGTGAAAATTGCTGTAGGCAAGTACAAGACTTTATTGGAATTTACTTTGAAGGTGAAATTTAAGACATTTAGTTGTACTTAAAGAAACTGGAGGATATGTTTGATGAATTTTATCCTTTTTTATTCTGTTCATGTCTAAGCAAAAATCAGAGTTGGTTTGATTAATTTACTGAGAAGATTTGTTGCTTGGAGTAGAGCTTCTGCTTCTCTTCATTGAAAGGAGTCAGCTGAGGTGATTCGGGCCTCTGATTCCTCTTGGGTGCCTCCGTTTAGAGGTTTTCCAGACATGTCCCATTGGGAGGAGACCCCGGGACAGATCCAGAACTCACTGGATATCCCTCCTGGCCTAGAAATGTCCTGGGATCCTCCCAAGAAGAGCTGGAGTGTGTCACTGGGGAGAAAGATTTTAGGTTTACTGCATGGACCTGTAGAAAAGCAGCAGAGGATGGATGGATGGATGGATGGATGGATGGATGGATGGATGGATGGATGGATGGATGATGAATGGATGGATGGATGGATGGATGGATGGATGGATGGATG
>NW_013952548.1:744959-747012 GCF_001266775.1 Austrofundulus limnaeus
GGATGGATGGATGGATGGATGGATGGATGGATGGATGGATGGATGGATGGATGGATGGATGGATGGCTGGCTGGCTGGCTGGCTGGATGGTTGAATGGATGGATACATGGATGGATGGATGGTTGGCTGGATGGCTGGCTGGCTGGATGGTTGAATGGATGGATGGATGGATGGATGGATGGATGGATGGATGGATGGATGGATGGATGGATGGATGGATGGATGACAACCTTTCTGTTCCTAATGTCGCCAGTGTTAGCATAAAGTGTTAACGCAACATTAAACAAGTTGTATTATTTTGTTACTCTGCTTTCTCTCATTTCTTCTTTAAAAAAGTTAAAAAGTTAAAATATTTTATTCAAAGAGTGAGAAAATGCTCTTTATTCATTACTTTACATATTTTTTGTGTATTTTCTGCTTTTATTGTTGCCAAGCGTAAAGACTTCCTGTTTCTATCCAGGGTGCAGCTCAAATATCTGCAGCCAGATCTCTCCTCGAGGCATCACGGAACTCAGCAACAAATGTTTTCTGGTGCCCTGTCACCCAGCAACATTTGTCACAATTAAATTAGCATTGTGTGCTGGTGAGTCATAGCCAGTCAGTAATGTGTTTGACAGGTGACCTCTTGTACAAAGCGAGATGGGCAGGCGGCAACAGAAAAAGAAATAAAAAAGTAGCACAGCAGCAGTGTTTTCCTGATGATTAAGCTGCCTCTCTCCCAAAGCATCGTTGTCTCCAGAGGCACATCATCCTCCTGTTAGTTTCGACACTCAGCTTCAGCTTTCCAACAAAGAAGATGCCTGGTTTTGTCAGCAAAGATGGACAACTGGATGAATGTTTCCCCTATGTTTTTATTGCCTTGCAGGGCAGGATTTCAGCTTGTGGCTCTTTTTTTTTATTAAACAGGCAGCAATGATTTAGACTATATACAGTATATTAACATTTGGTTAAAGTAAAACTTGTATTTTTCTGTAATGATACCAACTGGGATTTTCACTGCAGCCTTGGTTTTCCCTAGGGGTAATGGTGAAATCCCATGGGTTCTTTAAATTTTCATTATATGAAGTGTTTTAAAAAAATGTTCAGGTTGTGCAATCTATTTGATATATGCACTTGTGCGAGCTCAGCAATTAGGTTTTCAGCTAAAAGTACTTTTCAGATGGGAGATAAAACATTGTGAGATTGAAAGCAATCAGGAGGACCAAAAAAATAGAAAATTTCCAAAAATTAAAATTTCCAGCGCAGTCCATTCAAACAAGGTCATTTTAGTTTGGAGGAGAAGTGGGCTTCAGTTCAATTATTCTGCTCTCTTAACTCAATGTAAAAACTACTTTTGGAGTTATTCAAGGTTAGGCTCTTCTAAAGTACCACCCCCTCCCAAAAAAGTGCCAACATTCATATAATTTGTCTTGATTGTTTTTAATAATGTGCAAAAATTTCATTCGTTCATCTGTTTTCAGAGCCCCCTTTTTTTCCTTTTCGTGGTTGTTGGGGGTTGAGCAAGAGCTGCCAGTTTAAGTCATTAATGTTCCTATTTCATTCCGCCTTGTTATTGTTAAAAATAAATACTATCCAGATAAATTGTGCCACCAAAATAAAATGAATTTAATTGTGGTTGGATGAAATACCATTCTGACACTGTAGTAGTTTTTACACAATCCATCACAGCTGCACATTTTATATTTATTTATTTATTTATTTATTTTTTTTTTGGGGGGGGGGGGTCACCTCCTAGTAAATGTCATTTTGGAAGATCTAACTCTGCATTTTTACTCAGTACTTTTACTTTTAATACTTAAATACATTTTATGTCAGAAATTTACTTTTCATACAGAAATAAAAATCAGACACCTTAAGACTTTTACCCAAGCAATACTCTTATAGGAGACTAATTTTTACCAAATTTTACTATAAGATACTTTTACTCAAGTATCACTGAGGTACTTTATACCAGTGGTTCCCAAACTTTTTATCTTCTGACCCACAAAATATCCACGGCAAAAACGTGACCCCAAATATTACTGGTCTGAGTACACAAACTTCATTAATAACC
>NW_013952548.1:747132-751356 GCF_001266775.1 Austrofundulus limnaeus
CAAGGTGCTTCATGACCCATAATTGGGTCCCAAGCCCAACTTTTGGAACCAAAGTGCACTGGTTCCCAAACTTTTCAGCTTTTGACCCACAAAATAACAGTAGCAGAGACCTGTGCCTCCAGATACTTTTTGGATGATAAACATTTCTATCAGATCAACTAAACATGGGCATAGTAACAATGTTTTGTACTACATTTATCAATTTTAAATACACTAACCTCACTCCTTTGTAACAACTAAGGCAAAAATGTAACTAATTCAGAAAATCTTTTCAGGACCCCACCTTGATGTTTCGGGACCCCACTTTGGGTCCCGACCCCAACTTTGGGAAACACTGCTTTATACAACACTGGTTTCCATATGTCTCCCAGAGTTTTCTTCAAGTAAACTGGTTTCCCCTTCTAGCTCATGTTGGATCAGTTTGTGAGACATGGTTGTCTGTAATCCTTTTTTTTATGTTAGGAGTGGAAAGTACAGATAATTGTGTAAAAATGTAAGGAATACAAGTAAAAAGTAGACTGAAAAGTAATTACTCAAGTAATATACAGATAAACAAAATTTCTAAAGTATTTGTGCTTAGTTACTTTATAACTCTGATGGAAACATTATAAAGGTACATGTTTTAAACTGTGAAAATTAGGTTCCTTGTACAATGTGAGTTTTATCTTCCCCATCTTGCTTTAAAATTAGCTACTGCTTAATGAGCATTAAATTTATAATTTCCTTACAATAACGTCAACAAATGTGGGCGTCAGTAATTTTAAGTGTCTATTGTTTTATCTTGGCTTAATACACGACTTGGTGAGTACACCCCACACCTGCAGCCGTGGATAAATAAAGCACTGCAGCTTGATGCATCAAGGTTAACGCCAAGCCTATAGAAGGATATTAGGGCTTACCCTTGTTTCTTTACATTTTTCATCACTCTTGTCCCCATTTCATTAAATTTAAGTTGGCAGGTCTGCTGTGGGAATAACACAGCCATTCAGCTGCTAAATAAGTTTTGAGTTTCATCACTTTGGCAGCGTGTGTGAAATCGGGGAACACTTGTCTTCATTGGTCTAATGTTTTTCCAACTCGGTGCTCCTGTTCAGTATTGCTCCTCGTGATATTGAGCAGGAAAAAGTGAGCCACATAAATAGTCACAATGGGGTTCCATTGGATTAAATGTGGATTTTTATTTATTTATTTTTTTTCCATGTGATGCACTGATGGTGACATGAATATGGAGCCTACGAGGGGGCATGGGGGATTTTTTTTCTTTTCGCATTCCCACGCAAAAATATCGTGTTAGCTCGCAATACCTTTTGCATTCCCTCGCAAAAGTCGTTAAACACTGTTGTGCTTGCCGGTTTATTAACAAACTCACATGTTTACCATTAGCGAGTTAGCCTACTGCTTTAATTCAGCTTCAGGGTTAGGGTTAAGGTTAGAATGTACTTAGTATACTTCAAGTGTATATCTTTGTCTATACACTTATACTTAGTACACTTTAAGTGTATAGACAAAGATATACACTTCAAGTGTTTATCTTTGTCTATACACTTAAAGTGTACTAAGTATATTTGAAGTTGTTCCATTTTAGTGTTTAAAATATACTTAATACACTTAAAATTGTGCTTTTGTACAACTTAAATACAACTAAGGTATAGTTTGTATTAAATTAGTTGTTCCAAAATAGCACTCTGAAAGTATACTAATGATTAGTGCGGCTTGAAGTGTACTAAAGTGTACTTAGATTTAGTATACTTAGTGTAATATTTTTTTCACCTGGGTATGCGGACATTTTAACACAGTACAGCCACGCAACATCAAAGTCAGTTTCACAAACTTGTGACGACACATCCTGTTTTGGTAACTGGATATTTCAAAATAAAAGTCTGATTTAATTCAGTTCATATACAAATCAAAGTTTTGCGGGGGAACGCAAAACAATATTGCAAGGTAACGTAAAAGTATTGTGAGGTAACGCAAAAGTATTGCGAGGTAACGCAAAGATATTGCGAGATAACGCAAAAGTATTGCTAGGTAACGCAAAAGTATTGCGAGGTAACGCAAAAGTATTGCGAGGGAGCACAAAAGTATTGTGAGGGAACACAAAGGTATTGTGAGGGAATGCAAAGGTATTGCGAGGGAACGCAAAAAAAAATCCCCCATGTCCACTCGCGGGCTCCATACATGAAGGAATGTAGTGATTGGTTGAAATTTATGCACTTTGGTTTCTGAATGACACAGATTTTTGTCAGATAAAATTGATAAATATAGAAAAGACTGTCAATAAATGTGGAAAATATGTCTAATTAAGGGCTGGGTTTGCTGTAAAAAAATGTTGACCTGAGAAAAAAAATGTTGTTGATGCCAATCCCTCGCAAAACACATTTTCCCCCTTTTTTTATTGTTCATGAGCCTCCAAGAGCTGTAGGTGCGTATCTGACATATGATAACGAGCTTTCTCTTTGTTGTTGTGTACACGTGAAAGGAAGACGGAAAGGTTTAAAAATGTCTTGCTCTCAGATGAATCACCTGTGCATTGTTTCATAATTAATTAGCTCATAAACAGTCCAAACAAAAGAACGGGAAGAGGCAGCATCTTGTGAATCCACCAAGGTAATTAACATCCCTCCCTCAAACTGTAACACGGCAGCTTTCTCCAAATAATTGCCTTTTGAACCTGCAGGGGCTCCACGGTCCTGTGTTTGCCTGTTTACACAAAGCAAGGTAGGACTGAGTGAGTTATATTTAGAGCAAAAAAAATGATTTCAAAGTTTTCGAGCCAATTTAACCACCTTGTGAAAAATAATCTGAAATATCACTTCTGCTTGTTCTTTTTTGTTCTTAACAATGTGACTAAAATATCCTTAAAATAAGAGAGGTGGACTTTCTTGTCAAACGCGCTATTTCAAAGCAATTCATGTTTCGCAAGAAGCTCCATAATTGAAATATTAAAGTGGCTTTCATGTCTAATGCGTATGCATGCAACTATCTAGCCTCTGAAACTTGTATTTGTCAGCAACCTTGGGAGAGTTGTCAGAATGAAATGGTTCAATGCAAAATAGATGCATCCCCTATGGTTTGTTTAAAATAGCTGCATCCATTACCCAGTTCGGATTCAAACTGTGGGGCCTAGCCAGGCAAAGATCAGGGGAGTTAGCGAGTTATCATCCTTGCACTGCATTCTCCATTTAGACACTCACGGGACACAACCCACTGAAACATGGCATAACGTATTTGATCTAAAAGTATGAGCTCCAAAGACAAATTTGATGCAGACATATTAAATATTAATGGAAGACTGAAAGAGCTGCTTTATATTTTTTAAGTTTGATGTCACAGAAGGTGAGACGTCTATGAATGATGGAATATAAAAAGCGACAAAAATGTTTTTCTTTTTTGTTTCTGACAGGTGGCTTCATAAATATTAAAGTCATTCAGCTTTTGTATCTTTTCAAACATGAAAAGATTTTTTTTTACTTCCACCTGTTAAAGATATAATAAAAAAAGGAAAAATTATTAGATGTAGAAATATTTTTGAGGGAAATGCAGCTTTATTTTATTCCACAGGATTGAACGAGACGTTACTAACACTTTTGGGTTCTGCACAATAAGAAGGCATCAGATTCACAAGGCTCGCTAAGCTCTCAGAACAAGATGATATTTGTTTAACTCTCAGGAAATGTGTGGGCGACATGCATCAAGATGCAAGGGCTATAAATCTATTTTTTTATTTGTTTTTCTTTTTGAATAAATCAGGTCTGGCCTTGTAAAAATAGTTTCTTCTCACAAGATCACAGAGGATACTGCATGTTAGTGTATGGCTTGTGAAGGACTCTCAGCTACTACCGCAACAAAATTGAGCTCAATATATGAAAAAAACTGACTTTTTTGTGTTGGTTAATGTGGCTCAGGTGTGGTTGCCATTTTGAAATCGAGTTGACTCTAAAAGTAAATCACTTGTAGATCTATATCTAGTGATTAGTTCCAGAGCGTTTCAGTTATGTGTACTTATTTGCATTATGTGCTGCACACATGCACACACAAGGACAAAACCATTCATATTTGGCAGCTGGAGATAAACTAACAACGAACAATAATCAAAGTAAATTTAAAGTTTAGCTATACACCTTTAAAGTTATTTATTTATTTATTTATTTATTTATTTATTTATTTATTTATTTATTTATTTATTTTTTTTTTGGGGGGGGGGGGTCACCTCCTAGTAAATGT
>NW_013952548.1:751621-761297 GCF_001266775.1 Austrofundulus limnaeus
TACTTACTCACTCACTCACTCACTCACTCACTCACTCACTCACTCACTCACTCACTCACTCACTCACTCACTCACTCACTCACTCACTTACTTACTTACTTACTTATTTGTTTGTTTATTTACTAAAATGTAGAAGTTTATTGGTTAAATAAAATGTGCAGAAATGATAGCAGGATAATCAGTGCCATAATATTGATGATATGATGTTATGCACTTCCTTACAACTTTCTCGTTAAGAAGCAACATTTTTAAAAGGTGGGTATTATGTAAAATCAACTATTCTGAGCTTTATATCATGTTATAAAGTCATTCCCTCTGTTGTGAAAATATATTTTACAATCCTGCCTATAATGCTAAGATCACATTACCTTGACATATTCTGTTCTGTATCTCTCTGATAACTGCCACATTTGTATAATCTGTTCTCATGATTCTTAAAGACGCCATTTCATGTTTGAGGACCTTGCTCTCATTTCATATTGCCTGTGTAACTTGTAATCGTTTCATTGGTCATTCGATATCTTTGTACCATTTGTCAAGCTCTTATTTTTTCATGGACTCCGCCCGGAAATAAGCTGTCAGTAGCTATGTGGTGGGACCTCTGATTCAGAACCCTGCGTTGCTGCTCATCTTTGCATATGTAAACCTTATTAAATCTGATGACTGAAAACCATGCAGTGCATTTTCCTTTTATTCACGTGTTTCTGCCTTTAAGTGGAATATTTCCACCACAATATTGGCGTTACGAAGGGACTCAAGCGACACAATGCCATTTTCCGTAACAGTTGTCACTATCAGCTTTGCTTTGACTCATTCATGCATGTTTGAGAAATCCTTGAATCTCCTGTGATAGCCATGGAGCTGCCTGAACACTTGCTGGTTCAAAGCACCACCCATTTACCCAAAGCCCCTCCCTGGAGCTCAGTGTGCAATTGAACTCCACCCACACAGAGCAACCCTTCCCAAAGCTTTGTTTTAAAGATGTGCTCAAGTGGGAGTGTTGAAAACAGTAGGTGGTTCGATTTCAAGGTGTTTAGATAGGCTATGATACAAATTCAAATTAATTTTTGATATATTCAACAACTGAAGGTAATGTAGTTACCAACATGTCAACAAGGCTTCAAAATTTGATGAACATTCATGTTTCTTGGCTGCTTTCCCTCTGCTACCCAAATGCCAGAACAACAGTCAAGGTCAACAGCTGATAACATGTTTAACCCGAGACTGACCTCATGGCACCTTGTTTCACTTGAGGGACCTTGCAGTTGGTCGAGGCAATTTGTCATGTTCGTAATGTAACCAGCAATTTCCCTGCGTCCTTATGGGCGTCATGCATCACTGACTTTCAGACAACTGTCTGTGGACTTCAAAATTCCCAGCTGTTTTTTTTTACAGGTCAAACATAGCGTCCAGGTAAGAGCTGACATCAGATCTTGGTATTTATAAAATAACAAAAAACACATTCAGAAAAAATGGAACAAATCTTTTGTATCACTCCTTTTGTTTTCAGTAGCTGTTAGCAGTAGCATATACAGTATGACCCCTTCATATGCAAAGCACCAATGCACCAGTTCTCAGAACTCACCAGAACAGATTTATTGTTTTGGGTTGGGGGGTCCAGGAGGGTGGGGGATGGGGGGCGATCGTTGGTGGTCCTGATGAATAGCCCTTGGTCAGAACTAAACAGCAAAACAAATCTGAAGCTCCTATGTTGAACAGTTTTTGAGTTATAAGCATAAACCCCTTTTTAGATGGAGTCTCCTCCTCAAATATGGTGTCTATGTTGGGGTCTACCATTGGCTGGCACAGTGTATGGTGTGACACATCTACATTCCTGCCAAATTTCATGTTGATTGGTGCAGCTGTTTCCATGATACATTTGACCAAAAAATTACTAGGAAAAAAAGGAAAGAAAGAAAATAAACAGGATAAAAACAATATGGCCCATGATTTGTGTGCGGGGGTCATAATAAATAGGTTGTATTGGGTCTTTATTATAAATTGATATTTACGATAACATTTGCATTTTGCATTATTTGTTGACTTGCAATATTTAAAAAAATAATAGCAAGAATGTTAATCTTTTCCTAAAACCATCTCTTATGTACATCTGCACAGGAAAATACACATTTCTGTTATGAGGGAATTGAAGACATCTGATGCAATTTGATGCAACTGCTTTTAGGATCAGTTTAATGTACTTACTCATAAACCTTGTGGAATAACTTATGTACAAACATGATTGATATAAATAAACAAACAAATAAATAAATAAATAAATAAATAAATAAATAAATAAATAAATAAATAAATAAATAAGGTGTCATAACTGTATTTCATTTTTCTTTACTTTGTTGAAGAAAGCACAGCTGCCGTTCAAGAGCCTTTAAATCCACTGTGCATAGCTTCCTTGCACACTTCTCAGTTGTGTGCACCAACTTGGTCACAAAATCTATATGACTGCACCACTCTTTGCAATTTTACCGCTATCCATGAGTTAATGATTTATTTAATTTAATTTAATTTATTTATAGTTAGATATGAAATAATTTAAAAAGTAGTTATAAGGATCCACCACCTCTTTAAACCTGTCAACAGTGAAGCAGAAGTGGTTTTAAATTATTGGAAATTTCTGACGAACTCTGGATCAAACACTGAAGATTTAGAAGTCTGATCATAAATTTTTTGTCTTTCCATACCTTCAACAAAACATTTACATGATACTGTGTACAGATTAAAATGAATTCATTCAAAATAAACACCCAGGACCTTTAACCTATATAGGGTCTGACCACTGATGAAGAAGTAATGCCACTGGGTCATTGGTGAATGGTGATTGACATATTAGGTCAGGCTGTATATGTGTGTATGTATTATTCAGTACAACTGTGAAAACTGACAAATTTACTTTGACAGAATGATTTCAAAACTGCCATTTTGAAAAGTACAGACTTTGACATTTGACCTTGTCTTTCATAACTATTTCAAAGTTGTATTGATCACATATTTGAACATGAAAGTACAAAGGAATAAATTAAGTAAATGACCAAAGGTGGAGGGAGTTGTGGTAGCTCCGTGGAGGTTGGTGCTGCAGTTGTGTAATTCTGAGGCTGTACAGTTAGGTCCATATCCACTTGGACAGAGACAGCATTTTTCTATTTTTGATTCTGAGCATTGATTTTGAACAACAACAAAAAAAATTCAGATGCAGTTGAAGTTCATATTTTCAGCTYTAATTTAGTGCAGGGATAGTCAGTCCTGGTCCTTGAGGACCGTAGCCCTGCATGTTTAACTTGTTTCTCTGCTCCAACATGCCTGATCTGAATGAATGGATGATTTTCAGGCTTCTGCAGAACTTAGAAGAGGTAATTCACGACTAAATCAGGTGTGTTAGCAAAGGGGGGGGAAAAGGTAAAACATGCAGAACTGCAGCCCTCGAGGACCAGAATCAGAATCAGCTTTATTGTCATTCACATACAACATCCGAGATGCAATGCAGAACGAAATTGCAGTTAAGAACACCCGTTCAAGAGAAAGACACACATAACAAACATGGGGGAACAGATGAACAGGTCTTGCGCAACACGGTCACATTACCATTTGCAGCTTGGAAAAACACAATAGGATAGGTGAGCTAAAAAAGTTGCTCTGATCCCATATTTACTCATAAACACAGAATCATATGCACAAAAAAGAGCAAGACAGCTGGGATGGGGTGGGGGAGATTGGTTCATCTTCATGTGGTTGACTGTTGTGAAGGGGTTTTTCTTCACCATGGACATTATTCTGCCATCATCCACCACTGCTGTCTTCTGTAGGCATCCAGGTCTTTTTGCATTAATGAGTTCCCCAGTGCTATCTTTCTTTCTCAGGATGTACCAAACTGTAGATTGTGCTACTTCTGTATTGTAGCAATTTATGTTTTTTTCTTCTCTTTTTGCAGCTTAAGGATGACTTGTTTCACTTGCATTGAGAGCTCCTTTGACCACACGTTTTCTTTACAGCAAAATGTTCCAAGTGCAAGCACCACACCTCATATCAACCTCAGGCCTTTTATCTGCTTCACTGAAAATGACATAACCAAAGAATTACCCACACGTGCCCATGAAATAACCTTTGAGTCAATTGTCCAATTACTTTTGGATCTTTAACAGCAGGGTGGTGGGCACATGGTAAGGAGCTGAACTAAACCTAAACCTTTCATCAGATTTTTAATGAGAACTGAAAGTCTGGACTTTTTGTTCATGTCCATTATAGAACTATAACTTGAATATGCTTCAATAAACAGATTTAAAAAAAAAAAGCTTTGTGTCAGCATCCAAATAGATATGGGCCTAACTCTATCTTTAAGCCCAGGTTGCATCAGAAACAATTGAGTTTGCTTTCTGTGGCAACCACTGCAGAAGGGAGGAGCCAAAAGTAAAACACTAACAACTGTAGGGTGGTACAGAAGATGGGTGGTTAGAGTTTCAATCTTCTTCCAGTACATACAACGAGTTTTCTGTGGGTACTCTGGTTTCCTTCCACTGATCAAACATATGCCATGGTAACTGGTAACTCTAAATTATCCCTGAGATTGTAAAGGGCTGTTTGTCTCATTGGTCTTTAGGTGGTCCTGTGATGGGCTTGCAACTTGTGGGTGTACCCTGCCTCTTGGACTTCTGGAGATAGGCACCAGCTCATTGCAACCTTGGAAGAAAACAGTGAATGAATTGATAGATAACCTTCAAAATAACCTTCACACAGTCAAAACAAAGAAGGTAATCCAGTACATGCACAATGTAGTTCAGTAATCTACTGATATGCAGCTAAATGTTTCCACTAATTATCCAGTTTGAGGATATTTTTTGTTGTCATATATGCGTGTTTTTTTATCTCTCTATTTGGACCTTGTTACTGCTTGTACAAGAGTTGGAAACATTTTGGTGTTTGCTGGTCACTTTTTCATCTCTGCAAAGCTGGCATCAACACTAACTCTGTCATCTGTTGCTCAATGACAGAGTGTCTTGCCAATGAGGAAACATTTCCCAAGCAGCATGTTTTTCTGCATATAAAGGAGAGAGGTTTTTGCTGCCTGCACTGATCATGTCGGCCAAGAAGAGCTGCTGAGGGCTAGGTTTAGGGTACATCTTGGACAGGATGTCAGTACCTTCCAAGAGGCACGTGGAACAGTCATGCACACACTCATGTTAGGTTATTACTTTGTTTTCTGGTCAAGGGAAAGAAAAAGTCCAGAAAAAAAAAACAGTCCTGTAACTGGTTTCATTAATTTTAGACAGGGAGAAAGGAAATAAATACAAAAATGAAAGGGAAACCCTGAAACCTTTTGTCTTTCTTCCTTTTTTATAGCAAATTCACCCTCTCTTTTCATCTTTCTCTTCCCAGCCTCCTCCATACATCACCTTCACATATGAATTAAAAGTGGGTCAGCCCGTGATTCCCTTGTTCAGTGAGAAGCATCGTACACATTCATCATTGTATTCTAAGCTCTTTGTTTCTAGACACCATTATCCTTAAACAATGGCACTTGCACAAAGATTGCTTTGGCTTCGGAACGTTTAGTTACCAGGATATACAAACGGCTGCTTTCAGGGTAAAACACTTTTGACTTTTGTTTACTTGATGTAAAATAGGAAATTCTTTTAGCATAATAGTTATTCAGTTGGAATACTGAAGCAAACATTTTTAATCTTCTGACCACAATGCATGAGTAGATTGCAACATAAATTATATTTTTTACTCAGATGAGCTTTTTGTATTTATTGCTTTTTAAGACATGTCTGATCAAATCAGAAATGAAAAAAATGTATATATATATATATATATACACACACTCTCACACACACACAGAGTATAGAGATAATTTCATGTTTTTTGGGCATATAGTTCAATTCTATACCAATATTAAGTGACTTTGTCACATTCAGTTGAAAATGTTGTTTATATGTTTAAATGGGCAATATTATGTGTTTCTCAGACATACATTTAAATACTATACCATAACAAAGTGTCTATGTCACCTTTAGCTGTTATTAAAATGCTGTTTTATGTTTAAAAAGAAAATGAACTTATCTTTTCATCACTTCCTCTTTTAAATGCCTTGAAATTGGCCTCTGTCTCTTTAAGAACCGCCTTCCACTTCTGTCCCTTCCATTTCAGTGCGGCAGGGGTGGGGGGGTGGGGGGGCTTGCACGCACGCTACGATGCAGCTTACTTGGCTTGTGAAAATACATTTCCTCAAACGTATTTTGAATCTGAAAAGAGCTTCACTGAGTGAGAAGTCGTGTTGAGAGCAGCAGACAGTTTAACTTTCACTTTCACTTTCTCTCATTTGCTTTGTTACTGCCGAGAGCCTGCAGGAGTCATGGGCAGGGTGTGTGGGGTTGGGAGGTGGGCTCCGTGATGAGTAAGTTCAGCTTAAAGACACGTCCCAGGGGTGTTTCTGGTACCAAAAGGCGTTTCTGGTCCCCACCTGTCGTTTTGCTCCTCAGCATGGCTGCCTAAAAACGCTGCAGGATTTCTCAAACATGCATGAATGAGACAAAGCAAGGCTTTGGGCATGTTTTTTATAAGAATATAAAATTATAAGATGATATAAACGTCAAAAAGTTGATTTTATATGATATTGCCCCTTTAAGTAAAAAATAAACTTGACTTCACATCATAGCATTTATAAACGCCCTTAAATTTGCCTCTGTCTCTTTAAGAACCTCCTTCTGATTCCGTCACGCCCATTTCAGCACATCATCACAACAGCTTCAGGCCATTCTCTCAATAGGGCTCTGCCAAACCTGAAGCATTGTATTCTACATTGTTGTAATGATAATAAAAAAGAAACAACATTATACAATATCAGTTTTGGAAAATTTCATCTCAGGATTCATATGAACCTTTACCGTTGAAACAGAAAGTACGTTTTCTAAAGAACTGGAGCTAAAAAAAAAGAGATGGCATTTCAGCTTGATAAGATCATCTCCCAGTCATCCAACTACATTCAGATGGCGGGGATCAACCCTGAACGAGTCGCTCAAAAAATTGATTTTACATGATATTGCCCCTTTAAACAATGCCCATTAATGAGTCCCAAAAATGATCTTAAATCAGGAATGTAACAAAGATAAACACATGTGGACTTAATATGTTTGCATCATTTTCAAGATTGAAAAGCACAAGTATTGGCTGCCTTAGAGGCCACCTAAGCCCAAAGCAGTCAGACCTTTAGAGAAACCTTAATTTGTTTCCACCTTGAAATAACAGGGTGTAATTAGGTTTGCAGAAATTTGTATTTGCACCTGGTCCCTGTTACAGTAAAAAAAAAAAGTTAACTAAAGCTTACCCATCAGAATCCAGCCTGCAGCTGAAGAAGAAACCATGAACTCATATTTCTGTTTAATTCTACAAAGGGTTTGAATCTATTTGACAGAAATAAAAGTCTCCTGAACAATCTGATAATAATTGTATTGTTTAAGCCTACTTTAAACACAACGTTGCAGTGACTTTTTTTTCTGCCTTGCTATGTCAGTAGACAATCATATCACCCTTATGGGCATGAGGCTGTTCTGGCAGATTACACAGGACTGCAGTAGGATTATGCCAAACTGTACTGGATTGTCTATATCCAGAAATAATCATTACTATGTTTATTTTTATTTATTTATTATTTAAATGGGATCATTCCGTGAAGATGAAGATGATCTTAAAGAAGGTACAGGTCACTTACATTAATGATGTAATAAACAAACAAAAAATGAATGAATGTTAATGAATGCGTCTACATGTACAAATGAAACATGAACAAACGCAATGCAAACTGAATGTTTTTCATTAGTGAAGTATTTCAGAAAGACAAACTGAAAAAATATAACAAAACACATCGAGTATGTTTAAAAGGCATATTTGCACTTAGATGGGTATTTAATGTTACACTGCATGCATTTAAGGAATTGCATGCTATTATGTTTACTGTACATTTGCTTTATCAAACTTTAAAAGAAGGAAATTTAAATAGCCAAACAGTTTAGTAAATGTTTTCTTAAAAATGGAAAAACAAGTATATATACAGTATATTTTTTTCATACAGTGGAAAATTTGACAGATGTAGTAATGAGGACCTCCAAACTGCAAAGAAACTGATATATTACACTTTGTGGTTCACGTAGCAAGTATTCTATGATTTAGCACATTCATTTTAAAATAAGTTAAATAAAAAATAGCAACTGAAACTTTTAAAGGTTTGGCTCTGAGACCATCTCCATTAAATGTGTAAAAAAAACATTTAGCACTAAAGCAGGAGTTCAATTTAGTTCTCCCATCATCAGCTGGGGAGCATGTAGGCTTTTATTTCAGTCTTGTCCACAGAAAGTAACTGAAAATCTAAAACTACAGGACACCAATTCTCTGTGCATTACTGCCTGCTACAGCCATCCCTTTAGTTGTGCCATTTATTTTATTTCATATTGGTGAAAAAAAGGGAAGTTGTGTATAGATGCAAATGTATGCACCTTGTAATTTTTGGGACACCAAATAGATTCACAAAAACATAAAACTATATTAAAGTCTGCTGATCTGTTAATTATAGGACATGGTCTTCTAAAGGAAAGTAAAGAATGCAAGCAACATTTAGACTGATTTTATTACTCAACAGCAAAGATGACCTATTGTTGGGTCTAGTCTTGAGTCACCCTCATTTCTTCATGCTTTGCTCCCAGAGAGCAAAACGTTTTTGTAAAAACCAAAATGATTCACGAATGAGATTTCCTTTGAACTTTATCTGCTCTTCCATTCATTTTCAGACCAGTGCCTGGATGTTTTCAGCAGATTTATTTATTTAGTCTGTTAAAATACTTAAAAAAAAAGACCAAAATACATCTTTAGGTCCTTCAGTTCCAGCAGCCTGCCACAAAGGCACAATTTGGTCCCATTTCTTTGACTAAGTCCACAAAAAATGTCAAAGAGATAACCATTTGACAGATATAAAAGGATATTTTGCACCAATACTGGCAGTGTTATTTTTAACTAACCTTTACATATTTTCACATTACTACATCAGCTGTACAGTAAGTTGTTTCATTTAATTTACATTTTCTTATTCATTTTGTTTTTCTGTTGCTTTTGTGGTTATAATGTGTAGTGAAGTATCTCTCAAAGGTAATAGCGGCCTTCTGCCCTTCAACTTTGATGTATTAGAAGGTGATGAGTCAGTTGTGTCCACTGTTTACTTAATTCTTCTGTCAATAGTGGTCAAATCATGTTTTTTTTCTGTATTGATGCAAAGGTCAGTGAGAACAGGAAGACGTTCACCTTGAACAAACCGAGTCTGGTTCAACCTGCTAACGGTCCACCTCAGCACAGTCACAACTTTCTAAGCTCATAATTTCTGAAAATTCTGTCCTTAATATAAAAAAAATTGCTATTACATTTATTCTGGGTTGGGGTAAGTTTTTCTGTGAAAAATACTTACAATATGATTTTTGGATTACAGCGGGTGAAATAAGTATTGAACACGTCACCATTTTTCTCAGTAAATATATTACTAGTGGTGCTAATGACATGAAATTTTCACCAGATGTCGGTTATTACTCAAGTGATCCATACATACAAAGAAATCAAACCATAAATGTCCAGAAATGAAGTTATTTGTAATAATGTGGAATGGCACAGGGAAAAAGTATTGAAC
>NW_013952548.1:764455-771293 GCF_001266775.1 Austrofundulus limnaeus
GAGCAATGCATGCCACTAGTTTCTCCATACAGGAGGCGTCTTGAAGCTGTCATTGACAACAAAGGCTTTTGGGTTATTGCCGACATCTGGTGAAAATTTCATGTCATTAGCACCTCTAGTAATATATTTACTGAGAAAAATGTTGACGTGTTCAATACTTATTTTACCCGCTGTATATATTTTGGTCATTATGATGCTTAAAAGAAACCACCGATCCATCGTGCTGATAAATATGGCTGAACTAAAAATGCTTAAGGATAATGACATTTCTTTATCCATCATTCAGGCACCACATGCTAGTTTTGTTTAGTAGCAGATGTATTATAAAGAGAGGGATAATTAGTATATTTCTGACATCTAGCAAAAAAGAAATTGATATTTGGGACACACAAACAAAGAACTCACCCCAAGTCGCTGCAATACGCATACTTGTACAAAGTGTACAGTAATGAGGCGTGACGGTTATTTAAAACATCGTACTTATGCAGTGCCATAAAAAGTTTAAAGGAAAATAATTTTCAAGGGGTCTTCTTTAACTCGTTGCAGCAGATTACATCAGACTTTGAGTGACAATAAAACACTCTGACACATCACATTAATTCTAAGAAGTCATCCATCTAAAACTGACAATGCAGCTTTGGGAATATTTCAAAAGAAATGTTCAGGTATGGGAGTTTGGTGACATCAAAGACCCACAGTGACAGCTTCATTAGTTTAGTTTAGGAACGTTGTGATAAAAATAAATCTTTAAATTGATTTTAATTTTGTGTTTGAGTGAAAAATTAGTTGTTCTGTTATGTGTTATGGTTAAATAGTCCAATTCGTAAAATGTCACCAAACATGCAATTACAGCCAAATGTATTCAGGCTCATTCAGCATGCATCAATTTGATGCAACACTGCAGCAATAATGCTTCATTGACATTCAGGCAGATTCACTTTCCATCTCAAACATCATCATCTCTGACAGTTCAAAACTATTTTTAAAACAAATGACATCAGATGACACACATCACTTACCTCACTAACTCAGGGAGTTCAGCCTCCTGCCACAGTGCCAACACGCACACCTTATGTGTCCACTCACTCCCACCCACATTTAAGTGAGTAATTCGGACTGTCTGAGCTTCATTTGGCTGCAGAACTTTATGAAAAGTAAATGTGTTTCACATGCTGGCATTCATTAATTTTTTCAAGACTTTAAGAGGTGATATACTTGTCTTTTGTGAACATTTTTGCATTTTCATTTGGCTAAAGTTTGGGTCCTTCTAAACTCATGTAACAATCTAAAGCTACAGCAGGAACCACAGGGTTTAGCAGATAAACTCATTCAGCAAATCTGAACATTAGGTATCCCTTCCTTGTATTTGCAACAAGAACAACTGATTTGGTAATCCATCTTTTCTGCAGGGGCGGAGCCAGGGGGTGGCCAGGGGTGGCCATGGCCACCATAGACAAATCTTTGACCACCCCATTGGACACCCTGTTGTACACACCCTTTACACAGTGAAACAACCTTTATGGATGTAATAATCCTCCTGAACAGTTGGTGGCAGTGTTTATAGTTTGAAACATCACCAAGCTCTATCATTGAAGAAGAGTAATGACAAGGAAGTGATGATTTTCTTTATATTCAGAACCTATGCCTGTAATCTGACTTATGATGTCAACTTTTGGACTAATGGTGACAATTTTTTTTGTCATCATAACAGTGTAATTTTATCTTATGAAGGCTGCATGATGCTCTGTGTTTATTGTGAGTAGACCTATCACTAAATCAGAAAAAGTGAAACACCCCTCTAAATTCACTAAATTCATTGGGTAAAATTTATAATGTTAATTTTAAAGATGCAGTTAAGGGTCATCATTATTTGGCACAATGGCACGTGTTACAATAAAAATAAATCAATAAAAAAAATGTAAAAATAAAAAGCACCCCTAAAGTCATTGGATATGATAAATTGTGACTAATTAATCTTATCTCAGCCACAGCAGTGAGTTTTAAAACAGGATGATGGAACTAGTTTAATGAAAAGTCTGTCTCTGAAATAATTAAATCAAGTGTTAATTTAAGTAGGTAAAAGTATGTTTAACAACCTGGTAAAATACACCAGAATGCAGGAAATGGCATCTATTTTGTCCAAAATTTTCTGGGGGAGGGCCCCCAGACCCCCCAACAGTGTGTCCCCCCACTTTTAAAATGGTTCTGACACCCATGTTTATAAGGTAGTCACTGCCTGTATAAGGACATAAGGAAATGAACAAAACACAAAGATTTGCAGAAACTTTCAAGTAAAACATCATGTAATGGCCACCCCTGTGTGAGTAGTGGTCCCCATCTGGCCACCCCTGAGAAAAATGTCTGGCTCCACCACTGCTTTTGAGGCTACTAAATGTTGACAGAGGTTATAAAAGAGGAACATTTGAAGGTTTCCCTCAATTAAATACATTTTCAAATTAAATTATGTCCTTTTTAAGCAATATTTGTTTGTAAATGGGCTTTGTGGATTGTATCACAATAACTGCTACGGAAATGTTTTATATTTTCAGTGCAGTGAGCAGAAAKCAGTTGCTCTGTTTCCATAAACGCTGAATAGATTCATGAAAGTTGCACTTTGATCACCAGACTTCTTCCTGCAGGTACAACTGGAGCTGAATCTAAAGGTGAAGGAGCGACAAATGTTTCTGCACCGATACACTCACATCAAGTTACCACTTCAGATGAAATGGGTTGCGTCTTACTGCCTGTGCTGTGATACATTTCAGGATGCAACTCTTTAAAACTGTCATGTCTCTTTTGAAACATTTAAACATTTAAAAGAAAAAAAATTCTCTTCCTTCTCTGGGACAATCTGTCACTCGATCAGGGCCATGTCTCAGCCTCACCAAAGTGGGGAGCTGAAAGAAATTCTGTTAGTCATATTTTTAACCTTGAGGTTTCAACAATTGTTTCAGCTATCACATCTTGATTTGTATTTGTACTGTAAAAAAGAATAATTTGATGAAACTCAATGAAAACATTTCATTTTAAGTAAAATATTTATCTTTTAGAGGAGGCTAAGATCTGAAACAGATCATTAAGAAACCTTTAAGTGTATTTTTTAAATAAATAGTATTAATGGTGATATTATCTAAGATTATTAGATTAAAAAAATAAAAAATAGATTTGACAACAGAGCTAACCTGTGCATCAAGTTTAAGGCTGCAATCCGCCTTACATTGAGGTTCATTGCAACACGTGCCTTCACTTATACTGGTTTAGTGACGCCAGGTCAACATCAGGTTTACATCTCTCACAACGCCCMAAAAATAGAACCTCTGTCTTTTTGTCATTAAAATGCAGAAAATTTCTAGACATCCAATGCTTAATTTCTGCTGGTCCATTGGAACATAGAAATAGAAAGCAATGTCATATTTTCTAAGAATGGCACCCAGTGGAAGCAGGTAGAGTAAAAAAAAAAGAAGAAGTCCAAGAATAGAACCTTGAGGTACTCCACATGTGAAAGGTGCTGGAGAAGACTCAGCCGATCCAACACAGACACACAAACTTCTCTCTGTTAAACAGGATCTGAACCATTCTAAAGCTCTGCCCTGTATTCCAACCCAATTCTCTAAGCAAGAAAGGAAATCTGGAAATCTGGAAAATTATTTGTGCTATAGGACAGTAAAGCCCAATCCAGTTTTTTTTTTGTTTGTTTGTTTTCTTGACCACTATTTCCTATTTGCAGTATTGGACACCTGTGATAAGGCAATGATAGTCAGAATAAAATATAGAAACAAACATTAGATGATAGTTACTAAAATCAAAATGCTCCTATAATTTAATACAAAAATCATATTGTTTTAATTAGATTGAACAAAAGTAGTTATGAAGCACGGATAATCAATGCCTCAAATTGCTACATCAAATGTATTTGAAAMATATCTGTTTAAGATAAGATAAACAATACTCCCATTAAAACTTCAAGACTTCACTGCCCTCATCTTTGACTTTTTACATATCTTATCTATCAATTTAGACTTTATGTTTGTCTAATTCTAGCTGTATTCGTTGAATCTACAACATGCAGAAAAGTACTGTAGTTCCTCAGATGTTTCAGTTTTGAAATGGTAAAATGTCAGCCACGCTGCATCAAGGAGACGCACACTGTCCCTGACCTCACAAAGCAATCTCCTTTTACTAAAACCCCATGACTCAGTTCAGCTCCAAATCACCACAGGCCAGAATATCTACTGTGTAATCTGACAGGCCTTAAAGGTCGACGGGGCAACAGGCTGCAAGTCAATGAAACAAATACACTTTGATGCTGGAAGGAAATACTTTTCAGCAATAAGATTTATATATGTAAATAGGTTCATTTGAAACTGTAAATCAAATGGAAAATGTTGATTGCATTTCTTTCTGCCAGAGCTCTTGAGGCATGGTTTTCCTAGAAGGGATCGCTGTTATATCTTAATTACCTGTTTGTTTTGCACATGCCCAGGAGGCACATTCGAGATGTGAGCCATAGAAGAAGGCCATGCTGTAAATGTTTCTTTTATTTAATATTTTTTTTGTATAAAATATTGATAAACTGCATAACAAAGTTTTAAAATGAACATGATTAAACAGTAATTTTCCTCTGACAAGCTCCAAGCAGCATATAGCAAAGAGCTATATGTGTCACAGTCATGTTAAATGGCGTGTTATTCATGTACAAGCTTCCAGTGACTAATTATAATCTCTGCTCTGGTGAAATAAATATTTATTGTGTTTTTAATGAAGAAAGCACACATACATACCCGCCACCCCACACACACACACTGGTGATTAAATCTGACTTATTTTCTAAAATCTCTATATGAGTCATTTGGGAGATTTGAAATAATTACGATCCAACTAATAAGTTAGCATGCTGAAAGCATAACCCTTTTCTTTAGGCAAAAAAAACCCCACAATCTGTCCATTGTAGTTGAAATAGCATCTGCATATTAACAAGATTTCAGGGACTGTTTCTAAGAAAATCAGGAATATACCAAACATTTATGTCTTTCTGCAAGTCTTGCCAAAACSAGAAGTTTCCCCTGAGAGAGCTACCCAGAGCCTACGATGAGAAAAATGAGCATAGATGAGATTAAACGATGAATATTTAACACAGGCCTGCAAACTTAAAAAAATCCCTGTCTGAACATACATTTTATAAATTACATCTTGATACCAACACTGACTGATTGCTAAAGTAAGGAAAGTGCTAAATTATTTCCCTGCATCTCCTTTTCATCTGCAATATCAGCATTGCCTAAACTGTTAATTGTGCCACTCCATTTACCCTTTTTTTTTTTCAGCCAACGTTTAAGAATCAATTCTGTCAGATAAATAATTACTGGGTTATAAATGCAAACCTTTCGCATGGTTAAATTATTAAACGGGTCAGTGATATTCAAGCGTTTTAAAATAAGACAAGACATGTAAGTCTGTGTATGGAGACAGTTTTATGAACGCTATAACTACAGACGTAATGTTTGCATGGCAGCCTATAAAGAGTTTCATTCAGGTGCAGGGGTTCTCAGTTTTCTTTTTCTTTTCTTTTCTTTTTTTAATAGTTGCATAGTCATTATTGGCATCTCCAACCTATCACAATTTCACACCTGCACGAGTTCTTTGACAGAAAACACCCAAGGCTAATGTCCAGGTTTATTACACCACGCCAATGAAAAATAATAATTACTGACAAAACTGCTCCAAATTGGCCTTCGTTTCAAAAGCGTACTCCAGTAGATGGAAACCTGTGGGGCRGCTGCCAAGGTAGGCACAAAGCAGCAAAGCAGCCAGTAATAAAAAATAAAAATATTAGATTTAATAACAGCATGCAAATACTCTATGAATAACGGTCAAATTTTCTTTTGCTGAATATTATGAATACAATATGGACAAAAATACAATTCCAGCTGACATTAATAAAGAAATATGAGGTGTTGACTTGACATTTTATTTTCTCTTTTTTTTAACTGTGTTTTGCAGATTCTATGTTGTTATTTTTCTTATTGTTACCATTCAGGGTGTCAGTTCATATTTATTTTTAGTGTGACAATAGKTTTTTTTTCCCCACAGATTAGCTGATATTGTCAAGTTTTAAAAAAAAGTCAAAACTTTRTTCTTTRAGAGAGCGCTGATTCATTTCAAATGAGCACATTCCAATTTATCTTTTACCCCCTACATCGTGTCTTGTCACTCCGTTGTCCATCATGCACTGCTTTTGAGCAGCTCATCCCCATCGTAATGACCCCCTCAGGGACCTGAAGTCGCCATCTGCACTGCTTGCCGGATGACTTCCCACTTTGTGTGGTAAGGACCAGTGGCAGAATGCTCTTGTTAGAAGATCCGCAACTACRTACATGCAACACCCTCACACTGAGACGGAAAGGACAGCGACTTTCTCTCCTGCGCTTTGAAGCCTTATTTCATTATTTTCTGAGGGCACTTAATGAGGTGAGCAGGAAAAGCAAAATGTCTCACACTGTTAGTCAGCCTACTAGTACTTCCTTCAATTATAAACAGAAATAATTACAGGAAAGAAGTGAATGCTAAAAGCACACTGTTGCACATTAAATGTTAATGGGGCAATGTTTTGAATTCTCCTTTGTAATATTTATGACAAAAAGACAATATTCTACTGAGGATAAGGCTGGTGTTTTAGAAGCAAGGGTCGAAATACAAAATTTATTGTGAACGAAAAGAAGTTTCTAAGTGTGAAAAATGTGTAACCATCTTTGCCCATTATTATTATTTCTTTTTTTAATGGAAAAACTAATTTCCAAATAGTATGTGTCAGCATGATGAATGCAAGAGAGGTTAAAAC
>NW_013952548.1:773622-776707 GCF_001266775.1 Austrofundulus limnaeus
AGTTCAGTTAAATAATTGTGTGTCAACCCATTTAAAACCTTAAAAGTAAGTAAGAGAATCTTAAATGAACAGACTGCCAATGAAAACCTGCTAAAACTGGAGTGATGTGGGTATACATTTTTTACCTGTGGAAAGACGATCAGGAGCMTTTTATTTTATTTTATTTATTGTTTTGTTCAAGGTCTTGTTTTCATGTAGGGTCAAACAATTCTGTCATCAGATTTTGACACCTTGTGGACTGTTAAACAGTGTCAGAGTCATCCACTTTTGAAGGGAACTACTTTTTATTTTGATGTCATCAGCATGACAATGAAAGGACATATTGCATATTCTGGACATAGATCCCAAAGACCACCCACTTTGGATGTTATCATCCATGAAATAGACGTTATTAAGCGTTATCAGTCCCCTGGAATGGCTTCAGAATGTCCCGCCTGTGCCGGTTAGCAAGTTCCCCGTCCCATAGAATGGCTCCCGATCGTCAGCTGGTTAATATGAGGGATCAAGCCACTATCTGGTTAACATGAGGTATAGAAGAACTGCTTAATATGAGGCTTAAAGCCGCTAAGGTTAACTTTAGAGCAAATGACATGGTTAGCACTAAAGACACCGCCCTCCAATGGTTGTATATTGTGGCCTTCCAATTGGACAATAGGTAGAGTGTCAGACCAGAGAGCGGGAGACCAGACAGCATAYATAAAGAAAACCAAAGAGTACCTACAATGGATCCATGAGGTACACCACAACAGGAGCTGAAGAGTAAGTAGGTCTTCTTGGATACAGAAAAAAGTATTTTTGTACAAAAAAGTTCTAAAAAACAGCATAAAGCAACCACATGTTCAAGTCTGGAAGGAACAAAGTTTTGATATTTTTTAGCAAAGGCAGTAATTAAATAAATAATAACAACGTTGAAAAGCTTTGTGGTGCTTTGATGAGATTGAAAACTCATCATAGCAGGGTTTATATAGGCAGTATTGTTTTTAATAGAAATTTTGTATTTTAGATCAAAACTTTATTTAGAACCTTTTTCCAGACTGCAGCTCTGCACAATAGTGTTTCTAAAGTATTGAAGCTCTCTCATTAAAAATTCMTTTGGTAACTGAAATAACACAAAAATCTTGAATAATTGGAGGTTGAAGGTTACAAAGAATCCCCCACAGACCTCATAAAAACAGCTTTAAGCTTCACTAATTATTCCCCTTTATTGTATGAACAGTGAAAATGACTTGAGGAACAAGCACAGCTTCCTCTGGCCCTTCTCCAGGTTTATAACAATCACCAGCTCCAGCTAAACAACTACAGGCTGCAGCAATCAATAAAAAGCATCTTCCTGAATAAAGAACATTCTCCATTATCAACAGTAAGGATTTTGAACAGCCCAGTCACGGTTGAATGGCTTGATTTAAATGCATTGGATGCAGAATGACACCCAATTTTACAGCTGGTCAAAGTAATCTGTAATCCTTGGTAATAGTCTCCAGAAAAAGAAAGAAAAAAAGATTAAATGAATTACACAAAACAAACCAGAGAATAAAATAAGAGCCATTATTCAACCTTGGCTAAGTAAGCATTTTTTCAGAGTGGCATATCACAGTGTTTACTGTGCTCCATCAAWTTTTGTTTGTTTTCCTTTTGCCTTGTGTGTCGTTGTAAGGGAGACATCAACCTAAATAAGAGAAAATCTTGACACATATGGTTGCATTTTAGGTTTAAAAGACACTTTTTTACCAAAATCTGCACACACATATTGGCTTCTAAGAATGAATAATTCTTATAATTTACAAAATAAAGGAGGAAATACATTCAAAAAACACATTTTTTCAAGATGATGTTTTTCAGACTTCAGATAAAAAATGACAAAAAATGAGTGTGATTTGCAAGCTTGAGCACCATTTAATGTCAGTACTTAACCTTTTTGCAAGTGTTATATTTTTATGAATAGTACTTTTATCAAAGATATTTTTTCTTTTACAGAAATACCTTTTTGTTTCTTAAAGAAACACCAACTTGACCTCCACCGCTCCTCTTGACTGCCACTCATCTTTTATATAATTCTTTATCATCAAGAGTTATTTTCCATTAGCTTTCTTATAATTTAAGGACTTCACTTATTTGCAATGTCCTCAAAAAATGCATTGTACTTGCTGATTGGGTAAAAAAAAATTCTGTGTATTTATAGAGCTCTGGAATTTAAATTACCGGATTTTTTCTAACCAAGGTTGTGAGCTTTTTATCGTCCCATTTATAGAATTTGTGTTTGACAAATTGGTGCAGTTTAGTTGAACTCTTTTGYTTAAAATGTTGGAAATAATATTTCAACTTCAGACTGCTGAACACATACACAAGTTTATATATCTTGCCCGGCAACAAGAAGTGCTGAAATTGTTGCATACCACAGAAGACTCAAGGAAAACTTTAAACCTTCAAATTCATGAATGGTAACGCGGATAAACACTGTTTGATTAAAAAATATTTTTGAAAGTTTGTGGCAGAGAAAATTATTCTCCACTGAAAAAGAAATGCCGACTGAAACATTGGACAGCTTGGGTTTATTTGAGCAATCATAATACAGGTTCACATAGTTTGGACAGTTTTGAAAGCTGAGGGAAACAAACATGTTATTTTTATAGTTATAAATGGTAAATGTTTGAACACTTTTTAACCAGACATATTTACTAATCTAAATGCATTCTGTCCTGAGCTAAGCTGTGAGACTGATAAGGTTTAACTATAATGTGTTTTGTCAATCACAGAACAACAGTCTGAGTAACGTAATGTTGGATTATTTTCACCTAATTAAACAACAGTGATGGTAGGTTTACAGTAGAGCTGAGAGGATAATAGCTGTTGCACATCAGGGAGTTTTATGGGGGGAAAAACTGCAGTATTTAAGGTCAAATACAATCCAAACTAGACATGGGTTTTTTACGATGTAAAAACAAGTGTGCATTGCCTTGTAGCATGTCATTGCCAGCAACAATGGACTTGCAGAATGAACTGAACAAGTTCAAATTTTTTTTCTGATCAAGTACCAGCTTGTGGCTGTCAGCAGGTGTTTGTAATGAGGGTAATTGTGTGAAAATAT
>NW_013952548.1:777227-778775 GCF_001266775.1 Austrofundulus limnaeus
TATATATATATAATGGCAGATCTAGGACAAAGTATGCAGGAGGACAAGCATGCCAAAGTGGAGATGACTTGGATGGGAAATGAATCACAATAGTGTGCATTGCAATGGCAAAGCACACTGATGACTAAATGTATTGTATTTTTTACAGAAACATTAGCAAACCTGCTAAATGTTTATACTGAGCAACTTGAAGTCCTCCACAAACAACAAAATATTTTCAACTTTTAATAAACCAGGCTCTAAACTCATTAGAGCAACAAATTGTAAAGTTATAAAAAAAATTTCATGCACAAAAACAAAACTAAACAAAAAAAAGATGGTGCCTTGGGGTGTCAGATCTTAGCATTCAATTAAGAATTCCTTTTCTTTTGAATATATTTTTAATGCATCAACTAGAAAAGCTCCAGGGATTGGAGGCAATCCAGCTCTCTGATCCAAGATAAATGGTGGAGCACGCTCTAAAGTTTTATACATCCACTTGTTTTGTGGTGACTTTCAAAGCAGAGTTTATTTGTCTGATTATGAACTGAATGAGTGCACATAGTGCATATGAGATTTACAAAGTAGCTGATAACAATGGAGGTTTGTAAAAGTAAAATACAAGCTGTGTCTCAATTCGTGGTTTGCAGACATTGGCTATAGTCTACATGGGCCTTAGGCCGCTCGTGTTGGCTGCATAAACGGCTGTGAAATGAGAAGGTCTAGCCTACAGAAGACATATGTTAGCACGAYCATGCACTGCCTGTTAACATGGTGATACATTTTGTATCACATCGCTTCAGTTGCTTTTTCAAGGTATATCATCACAAAATTAAGTTTTAATAGGAAAATTTTACAAATAAACAAATAAAAAGCAACAAGAATTTGGATTCAACTCCAGTATACTTGTAACTGCATTTTATTTAACATCTCATCGCAACAAAAAGTTTCTTCAGCTAAGTTGCTTAACTTACATTTTTCAGTCTGTGATAAATTTCCAAACTCTTGTCATTTAAAAAAAGATAAAATAAAATTTGCCATCTTTGTTTTTCTGTTCCATTTGCTGATGGTGCAATGCATTCTGGGATGCCGTCAGCTGTGTAGGCTACTCCCACGTTGGAATATTCATAATGAAACTGCAAAAGTTTAGCTCGACTTCAGCAGTTTGGCTGTAGCATACTGCACGCTTACATTTTTTGGGTTTTGTTGGATGCACCTGTCAGCAGCATGAGGCACCTACAAACTGGGACTGTCTCCGGCGCGGGGCCGTGACGTAAGAGGCCGATGTGGCTGACATCAGCTGCAACCCATGAATTGAAACACAGCAACTGTATTTTGTGACAAATTTTTATGAAGAGATTGTTTGTTTGATCATTTAAAAAGGGTTAACAAGTGGCTAAAGGTTAAAAAAATGCAATAAATTGCATATTTTTGTCGGTAATTTGTGCTAGCTATATTCAAATCTGTAAATCATTTTTGTGGTTTCATTAAATGATATAAGATATATAATAATTAATTGATCTTCTAAAAACTTGTTTTTTATAATTTTCTAGGTAAGTCTAATATGAT
>NW_013952548.1:778952-780333 GCF_001266775.1 Austrofundulus limnaeus
AAAAACTCTTTTCAAAACCACAGAAACACAGGAGACAAACTAAAAACCACAACAATCCAACAGGGGAGACAAGCCACGACACCAAATATAACGAGAAGCTAACGAGGGGTAATGAGCCACACCTGGGGAGAAACAAGAAATATCAGGTAAATGTGGGAGGAGCCAGAGCAGACTGTGACAGAGAGTAAAAACTGACAGGGAATGCAGAAACAACGTACAAACAGGAAAAACAAACAACATATTTTGCTTTAAATCACTTTAAAGTTTGAATTAAACTAAAAATAATTTGAACATGAAATGTGTTTTTAATGTAAACACAAATCAATAGTCAGAATATAGTCACAATGTTGTTTTAGTTCCTTCAGTTAGTCAGTTAATTTTGTATCTATAGTCTAGGAGCCTAAATAAAAATGAAGATGTGTCAAAAAGTACCTATTTCTACATAAAAAATACCAGCCAAGTTCAACACCATCATCATATTGCTTTTTTTTTTTTTTTACATATTTCACAGCTGGCAGCAACGTTTTACTTTGAAGAAGGATTTTTTTTAAAACGACTCCATTTCCTAATTACAGTATCTCACTGGATGTTTACCTTGTAACACTGAATTATTTTAGAAGTGTGATGCGCATCATCACATTATTAATTCTCACCTGGAATTGTTTCTTCTGTGAAGAAGCAGGTTTCCACCTAATTAGGGCGGACTAATTACCCTGAGAAGGTATCAACCAGGAAGTGTTGATGCTGGGTCCATCCACTCTGTGCTGGCTTCATTAAAAGTTCTGTCTGTGTGAGGAGACGCTGTACTGTAATCAAAGCAAAGTTTGACAAAAGTTTAAATTTCCTTTTTACTATTTCAAAAATGAAAGAAAAAAATCTGAACACTGGAGTATGGAATAAACAAAAAGGTGAGAGTAAGAATGCAAAATGTTTTAACCTTAAAGTTGTTGGTTTATAATTGTACCTCCTCTGTGTTGTTTTAATGACCTTCCCCGAGGAATTCATTCCTTTTTTTATGAGCTTTGAGTTTCTTACTTTCTCCTTACTTCCTGATTACAGTTTCAGCTGTTTAATATGTTTCTGTGCCTTTGCATTTTCATAAACTCACATTTTTACTTCCCCACTTCCTCCACTTCATCTGCTTGGTGCACTCACCAGTGAAATAATGTTATTATTAAAACATGATGCAACTTGAAATGAGCTGATGGGATATTTATAAAGAAACCCTTTCTGTTTAATCAGGTAAAATATACTGTAGCTCATTGTTCACACTCTAAAGTCATGGCTGGGATGAACCCCCCCACACACCCACCCAAAAAAAAAAAGAAAAGAAAAAGACCCTCACTTTGAAATCTAAGCCTACCCACCAGAACATGATAAT
>NW_013952548.1:782003-783839 GCF_001266775.1 Austrofundulus limnaeus
TGTTCAATCCTTTTTTTACCTGCTGTATGTTATATTTTTATCTGATATATTCTCTATGTTACTTGGATATTTTGTTTGCATGATGTTTTGTTTCTCCTTCACCTTTTCCTTATGGGTGTCTCTGGTACCCACCAGGCTAACATTGTAAATAAGAAGTTCTTCTTAATGTTTTGCCTGGTTAAATAAAGGTTAAATAAAAAAAAATTATTGGATACATACCATTGATGACTACTGCATCAGAAGAGAGAAATTATATTGTATGACTTGGTTTCTGGCCAATGAAAACCAAAAAAATGCTTTATATCATTCGGCAGACCCAGAGGTTTTACAATAGGAACAATATTGAACTTGATTTGCGAAGGCCGAAATACAAACAGATTTTTAAGATCAGACTCATACGATGAGACGGAAAACAAACCGTTTTTTGTTTGTTTTTTGTTTTGTTTTTGTTTTGTTTTGTTTTGTTCCCCTACAGGTCATTATGGATGTAATAAACAGGTGAGTGAAAAGTATTCCTTCCATATGAATGGTTTCCTGGCTCTGGATAGTTAAGTTCTTTATTTCTAAAGTAAGAGACGAGCAGGCAGGTGAACGCTGCAACATTTCTAAAACAAAAAGAAAACGCAGGTTAAAATTTGATTCAGAAACCTGACTTTGTGTCAGCCTAGGCTGTTAAGCCTCTGAGTTCCTGCATGAGATGAACTTTTGAACTGCTGAAATGTGGTGAAGAAAATTTGAATAATGAGCCACAGCCAGAAAGCCCCGCCTTCACAGAGAGAAAGCAGCAGGGGAGAGATGATCATGAAACAACAAAGAAACAAGATAAGCAGAGGCTAAAAACTGCTGGACCAGAACAAAAGTGATAAAAATAAAAATGTGGTCTGAACTTTACTTTCAGACAAATACAGGTAAGTGTTAAACACTTATAGCACATTTTCAGCCTTATGGGCTCAACAAAGTGCTTTATGTCTTTCATTACCTTCTAGCGTGTAAATGTGCAAAATATTTACTGTAGTTTTCAGGTAATGCGGGGTTGCATCTTAGCAAAATACACTTGGACAACTTGCACAGAACACTACTCTGACACCAATTAAGCAACAGTCTAAAAAGGTTYGTTTAATCCCATTTTGAGCACCCAGATGATCAAAAGTAAATTATTTCATAAAGGTATACATGTCATAGTTTACAGATTGTCTGTAATTTACACAGATTTTCTATGATTTTGCAGGTAGCATGGGCAGAGCAGTCTTGCCGATTTTTTTCAAGTTTTACGGATTTTTTCAAAACCTCCATTTCAAATGTATTTAACATGTCAGAGCCTGTAGAATGATAAAAAACATAAAAAACATCAAATCACCATCTTCCAAGACAGGGGCGGTTCTAGGGGCGGGGTCACATGGGCATTGGCCCCGTTTGAAATCTGATTGGCCTCCTGAAGTGCCCCGGTCCTTTCACTCACCTGTCCTTGCCCAAGAACRATGACGGTGGCCGCAGTTCCCACTTCCAACCACTAGTGGTGCCAGTGAGTTAAGTAGGAAAGTCCAACATAAAGCAAGCTTACAGAAAGTCTTTTTTCGATTTGAACAATCCTGCAGGAAAAAAAAAGTTTTTTTTTACTTGATCAGTGGCACCAAAACAAAAGTTTATTTACGATGGCTAGATTTTCTTACATGTTGTGTGTTTAAGAGTATTTTGATAATGAACAGTAAAAAAAATCATGTAAAATTGATAAGGAGAAATTACCGTATTTTTCGGACTATAAGCCGCACCCGCCAACGCATGAACATCAACATATAAGTCGCACCGGACTATAAGCCGCAACCCCCACCCCACATC
>NW_013952548.1:785196-787932 GCF_001266775.1 Austrofundulus limnaeus
ATGTCACACTGATATATGTAGTATCTGTATAATACTTAGTATAGTTTTGTCATGTATCTGTTTACCAAAAAATACATTTAGTCTTATTTCTTCAGTTTTTTAATGGATATTTAAATTGAGAAAAAMAAAAACACTTGCAATTGTTTCGTTCCACATGCTGCAAAACTACAAATAACATGCAATGTTTTGTTTTATTTATCCTTTTTGCCCAATGAATCTATTTGTCTTTTTTCACACAGGATGCACAGGAAGGAAATGGGAACCCCATGAAGGGAATTCCCAGATGAAAGTTGAACCTTCACGCTGCAAAACACCAGTGCTAACCAGCTTCTTTAACACAAATTTCATGACACAGTTTCCTTTTAGCACATATTTTTAAACMGATTAAATGACAAAAATTGAACTGAAACTTAAAATTCTATTCAGGCTTTTGCTGTAATTCTATTTCACAGCCTCATGTTATCTAACAGATTTGCTTCTCAGAGCTGTGAAACAGGAACTTATTACCCATCTGCCCCTCTTCACCAGCTGCCTGTGAGCTTTAATTAGACTGATAACTTTTAAACCTGTTCATGCTTCAGGTTTTTACGTTTGTCACCTTTAAATCGCTGCTCACCCTGAACTTGTAATATCATTTCTGACAGGTGTAAAAACAGATGCACCATTTTATTTGTCCAGTGACGTTTCTGATCAATTTTACAAACTTTATATGTATAATAYTATACAGCACTTCCTGCTACATTTTAAAAAGAACTTGTTGTAGACACAGAGACAAAGGTTACTGTTTGAAAGCTTCAATTAAAACCACTGAAGGATTGGGGTCAATATCATGTGTGGTGCAAGGTGCTTTCAAAATAAAAGCTGAAGCTGGAACTGACTCGAAGCCGTAATTGAACCAACAAAACTACGAGTGTTTCCACAACACACACACACACACACATATCTAGAGACCTGTCGATGAGTCTTGGCCAAAAAAATAATAATAAATAAGATTCGGCTAATTAAAGACAGCTGATCATCTGCCTCCATCTCAACCCTTCATCCACTGCTGTTATGAAATTAAATTAAGATTAATTATATTTTTACTTTTACCACTGTTTTTTTGTATTAATTTATTCCTTACATACAGTATTTAGTAATGTCAAAAAAATTGCAAATTCTTTTTGTTTTTTCAGGAAAGAAGTCACGCATTAGCCTGAAATAAGAAAACTTCCAGATATCGGTAACCAACAGAAGCTACCGACTGGTGTTGCATTTCAAAATAAAAGTTCTTGGAAAGTGGTTTTTTTTTTGTCTTTATTTTTCTTCTTAAATTGCTGACTTTATTGCAGCTAAATGGCTAGTTGTCAGAGACTGGTCTCACTTCAGCCTGACTCTAAAAGTCATCCAGATGTTCCTCAACAATTATGAGCAATATCTGATGTGTATTATAATAATAGCCGTTTAGTTGCATAAAGACAGCAACTTAGAATAACATTAAATGCACCATGCCAATAAAGGGGGTGCTTTTATTTTTGAAATGCCACATCAGAAAAAATCMCTACTCAGGGTATGTTTTTTGATGAGGGGATAATGTTATAACACGATATAAAGCTCAAAATAGTTGATTTTATTGCCTCTTTAAAGGATATTTTGCTGATGTAGACACAGCACATCAGGACATGTTGCTCGTGRTTTTGCACAGACCTGAAGTGAGTGGGCAGAAGAGCACACCTGCCAGACTTCAGGTAGAGAAACCACCAATTTTGGCCAAAAAATAATAAATAAAAAAATGTTTCAGGTGATTGATCAACACTATGTATGCGTAGGTTTGCAAGCACCATTTTGTGATCATCGCATAAATATTTCTTGTGTCCTCTTATCTCACATTGATACTGATTCATTTAAATATCCCTGCAGTCAGTGGAGTCTTGGTTCTAAATTAAAAATGTGAAAATTGCCCTGCTCCCCTGAGACACACGTGTACAGACTGATAAGAAACGGAATCAAAGCTCCTCCAGTYTAACTTCATGGTCAAAATTTTAAACGTAATAGTGTCTGAACGTGACATGAATGATGTGCTCTCTTAGATTCCTGTATATAAATACTGTATGTATTATATTTAAATGAATTATCTACACACTGTATAGAGAAGAATTTCCATGTTGAGTAAATGATATAGAAATGGAAATTCAGAGCCTGCAGACCAGCATGAGTAGATTTATATTGTGTTGGATTGTATTACTGTAAATCTCTGAAACTATGAGATCTATTTCTTTCTGGGATCTTCAGATTATCTTTAAAACTATGGTTCTAATGAGTTCTGTCATCCCTCTGTGGGAAGAAATGCCATCATGTGGTTGGTGTTTCAGGATATCTTATCTTTTCAGATAAAAATTAAAGAAATGTCACATTTAGTCCCTTAAGTCTATTGGTGTGTTTTTAAACTCTCTGCTAATCCATCCTAATGCAGCAGTCTGTCATGATTTTCAGGCAGTAAAGAACCCATGGTGCAGGCAGTTTCAAAAAACCAAAAATCAAAATTTATTTCAACAAAAAGTGCTGACAGGACAGCTGAAGAAATTAACAAGGCTTGGATGTGGCAAAACACAAGACATGAAAAACCTTAAAGCTAGACCACACAGCACAATTCAAAACAACGGGCCTCATGCAAGAACATGTTCGTATTCTTAACCTAAATTTCTCTTACTTTTGTTCGTACAAAGGGTTCGTACGAACATGTCACGTCAGATTCAA
>NW_013952548.1:789331-790937 GCF_001266775.1 Austrofundulus limnaeus
GTTGGATGGTTTGATTCCTTCTACAAATCAATTTATTTAACAAAGGTGGTTTCAATATCGACTTCAGTTTATTGAACACAAATTTTCTTACATCACTAAACAATTAACAAAAACCCTGCAACTCCCCCAAACCAAAACCAAACTCTAAAATTGATTACCCAGTGCAATTCAGTGACTGCAACACTTTGACCAGGTGTCATCATGGCTATGAAAATGTATTGAATAAAAGTTGAATCAGCGGCCAGATATCAACATTTAAATCTAGATTTAATTAGCTGTTAATCATCCTCATTCAAAGGGCATATTTCTATTGAATCAATGCGCAATTTACTCKTCTGGTCTGAGAAGAGCCAGATGTGTAGTGTGTACAATTCTGCATTGGACCTTGGAGCACAACRGTTGATAAATAGTTTATATGCACTCAGTTGTGGGGCACCTCCTTTTGCAGAAGACCCCAGAGAGTCTGCAACTGCTTTCAACAGAAAAAAAAATAAAAGTGTTTTTTAATGCATGTCTTTCATAGTCCTCCTACGACAAACTATTTTCTCATCCCAAATGTGCACTTTTTTGTCAATTCTTTTTCCAAGCTTAAACTTTATTATCTGAAAACAAAGGTGATATTAAAGCAAACCCAAGGGTCAGCTGCATGCTGAAGCAGAAGCAGTGAGCATWTGACTCAGTGTTCCAGGTTGCCAGCTCCATTCTGTGCTCATCCTCTTCATTTGCATTCACAGTGGAGCACTTTCTTTTTTTTTTCAAGGCCAAGGTCAGGTATTATCTTGTTCATACACATCAGACTTTCCAGGTCCAATCCCACATGCACGGCTGCCACCACAGCTAGACGTCTCTGAACACAGCTGGCGCATTGGCCATGACAGATCAACAAGTCTTGGTTGGAAACCAGAATTTTTTTCGTTTGTGATGTGAAGTCAATGCTTACTGAATGAGGGAATATACAGTGGGTAAAATAAGTATTGAACACGTCACCATTTTTCTCAGTAAATATGTTACTAGAGGTGCTAATGACTTGAAATTTTCACCAGATGTTGGTAACAACCCAAGTGATCCATACATATGAAGAAATCAAACCATAGATGTCCAGAAATGAAGTTATTTGTAATAATGTGGAATGGCACAGRGAAAAAGTATTGAACACACTTACTGAAATTCATCTAATACTTTGTACAAAAGCCTTTGTTGTCAATGACAGCTTCAAGACGCCTCCTGTACGGAGAAACTAGTGGCATGCATTGCTCAAGTTTGATTTTGGCCCATTCTTCCACACAAACAGTCTTCAAATCTTGAAGGTTTCGTGGACCTCTTCTATGAACTCTGATCTTTAGTTCTTTCCATCTAATACTTTGTACAAAAGCCTTTGTTGTCAATGACAGCTTCAAGACGCCTCCTGTATGGAGAAACTAGTGGCATGCATTGCTCAGGGTTGATTTTGGCCCATTCTTCCACACAAACAGTCTTCAAATCTTGAAGGTTTCGTGGACCTCTTCTATGAACTCTGATCTTTAGTTCTTTCCATAGAAACAGTTCAATATTGGTCTCATCTGACCAGACTATATTCTCCCAGTATTTCACAGGCTTGTTTAAATGT
>NW_013952548.1:791376-797986 GCF_001266775.1 Austrofundulus limnaeus
GTATGTATGGATCACTTGGGCTGTTAACAACATCTGGTGAAAATTTCATGTCATTAGCACCTCTAGTAATACAGCATATTTACTGAGAAAAATAGTGACGTGTTCAATACTTATTTTACCCGCTGTATAAATTATCGTCTAATTTTCCACAGCCTGTTTACAGCTATGCAGCACCAAATTACAGAGGTGGTAGTCAGGAAATAAGAAAAAAAATGCTTACATAAACGCACATTTAAGGGCTTTATTGTTTTGTTTTTCATCATGTCCTTCCGAGAGGCAAATTACACTGCATCATGTCATAGATTTTTCCAATGTCTACTGTCAACATTATTCCAAAGTGATACCCCTGAAAAGTTTCTAAGTGTCGAAGAAACTTCCTTTGACCTTTGCACAATGCTTTACACGGCACATATTGTCAGGTAAGCTTTCCGAGGCATAYAAATGGCACATTTAGAGTGAATTAACGTCTTGAGCTGTTTTTAATGTCACATTTGCTTCGCTGTGACCTTGCATGAAACATTCCCCGCTCATCTCTCTTTGATGATAGAGTGCTGCGTTTTGGTTTATGAGGATTTCATGCCCATCTCTTTTCCTGGAACGTCCTGCCAGGTGGCAATCTGACAACGAAACATTTTTACCCTCATTTATTTCACGTCCAAAATCAATATGGCTTTCTGTTAGAACTCCTAAACATCTATTCCCCATGTATGCCTGCTTTACTTGCATTTTCTCAGACCTTGAGGAACAACTTTAAACAATGTGTACAGTTTTAAAGATGCAGCAGAATGCAATGGATGATTACGTCTGAGTGGTATTTAGCATTTTTCGTAACAGCTTTTTGTGCTTCCAAATGCCACCAATTTAAAATGAAATGAGGAGAAGATTCAGATGAATTACAAAGTAAAGCAGCAACAAAGGCATTGTCAGAAGCTGAGATGCATATTTTTCTGAATGCAGTATGTTATGCCATCTGGATATTTTTTGGGGGTGCAGTGGTGTAAATCTTAAGTTTTCCAAGCAGTAAGTAAAAGTGATAATTTTCTGTTCTTTTGGAAATGCTCTAGCTCAACAAGTCAATCTAAAAAGTCTATGGTGTTATTTCACTGTTARCTGTTTTACATGCCAGACTTGATARCATTTCATAATAAACATGACATGCRCGTGAGTCAAGAAAACTGYGAAAATGACTCARATGTACAAAGTATTGGAATAAATATGCAAATATTTGACTTTATGTTCTGAAACTCTTAGGAGCAAATATGACACCTCTCTTTCCCCTTCACAGCTCTTTAATAACAGCAAATGGCTAATRGCAGTGCCTCAGGTCTTTACATCTGCTCCTTTCTCCTTGATTGCAGAAGTACAGACATTTTGGCTTGCCAATTTGTAAACTCCAGACCATTTTCTATTACTTGCCAACTAAGTGGAGCTGCAAATTTTGTCACTGTGCCAACTAAGCTCATGTCACGATGAACACTGCTAATATGAACCACAACCCTTGCTCACTTTGATAAATGCAGATAAGTATGTCAAATAGTAAAATGGTATAGGGTGCCGTTTGTAAAATTACACAGTCAAAAATTCCCACCAACAATTTTGTTTTAATTAGCCTTTTATAAGAAAAAAGGAACAGATTTATTTTTCAAAGTCTGTTTTTCACCATATGATTTATACATTTATAAATGTCAGAGTTTATAAACTAAATATTTAACTTACAAATTAAATATTTAGTTAACAAGCTAAATATTTAACTTGTGACTTAAATATTTAGTTTTGAGCTAAATATTTAGGTTGCAACTTAAATATTTAGCTAGCTGCCTAAACATTTAACTTAAATATTTAGCTAGCTACCTATATATTTAGGTTTCAACTTAAATATTTAGGTTGATAGCTAAATATTTAAGTTAAATATTTAGGTGGCTAGCTCCCTGTCCACGTGTTTCAGTCAAGTTGCTCTAAATTGATTACCGCTAGTCCAAAATGCAGCTTTCAAGCTATTAAATAAACAAARTGCTGGTCCCAGATTACTCCCTTAAATAAATTACAAGAGCCTGTTGATTGCAGAAAAGGCACTTTGTTGCCAGATATGTTTCTGGTTGCTGATCCACTCATTATCCTTTCACTTCCTTACCACTCAGATCTTATAATCTGGGTATTTTATCCATCCCTGCTAACTGCAAAACAAAAGGTTATTGCTCAGTTTTATGTATTAACCTCAACCCGCCAGAATGATCTATTCCAAATTCATTGGATTTTTCGAATTTTTGAATATTTTTAAACTGATGTCTTTATAGGGGACTTCTGCTTTTTTACAGCTCTATCTCTGTGCAGTTGGATAACTGTAATTGCTTTTGTTCATACTGTTGAGTGTGTGCAAGGTGACGGGTGTTATCTGTTACATCTCAAGTGAGCTTGACTCTTTTTCTCTAAGCACCTCCATCAAAGGGGGTGTCAWCTGTGGGATACAAAGTCAAATGTAGGTAATGTTTTTCATTAGATCCTTTGYAAGGTTTTTATAGTTGACATACATCTACAATGTGAGCGAACCGTAATTTCCCTATCAGGAGGAATATGACACTGTAATTGCTTCTGGGTTCGAGGAAWTGTTCAGCAAGGGTAAAACTGATGGACTTTTCAGAACGTGAAATATGTCATTTAGTTGTTGGCAGGAGTTAATTCTAAACCACAGTTCAGGAAATCTGAATGCAGATTAGACTTTCACTCAGTTTTTCTTTTTTTTTTTATGAAGTAAACCATCCCACAGATGGCCCAAATACAAATTTTGGGCTTAACATTATGGATCCCCTGTCCTGTTTCTTAAATAACTCCTGAACATTTTTCTTTTTTTGGAGTGTGGTACAATGGCTGAACCCTGTCATCAGGGACCGCTGCTGCCATGAAGGCGTGTGGAGGGTAGGGAGCAGATGTTCAGGTTGATGGTTTGTGTTCAAGCGAAACATTGGCCAGAACAATGTTTTGTCAGTGTCCTGCTGTTTCTACGTGTTGGTCCTCTCGTGCCAAAATCTCCTCAGGTAAACAACACATGCACCAGGCTGCCTGTGTTGCACAGCCATGTGCACAGCAGGCTGCGGCGCACTGYTTTCTGACAACTTTCCACCACAGCAAACCAGCAAACAGAAAAAAAAAATACATAAATGATCTTATTTGTTCATTTGTTGTTAAACTCATGTTTCATTTATCTAACATTATTCTCTAAAATTATGGTTTAGAACACCCATTAGATACACTCCTTACTGAGTTGACAACATAAAGTATTTTTATTACTATTATTATTACTACTATTATTTTCAGCCATTCTTCTGCAGCCATGATGATGTGCTGTGGATGATAGCTATGCAGCATTGTTAGCTGTTATGACTTCATATTGTAGGAAAATAGAGATACACGTATAACTTCCTTAAAAGTATACTTATCATTACAATGAAGAAATGTATCCTGTTAATTAAAAGAAATGGCAAAAACAGAGTAATATAGTGTATGCTGTTAAGTGTCAGGAGGACTGTGATCAATCATACATTGGGGAAACAAAACAGCCACTGTTCAAAAGAATGAGCCAGCACAGACGAGCTACATCATCAGGTCAGGACTCTGCAGTTTACACTCATCTACAGGCCAGYGGTCACTCTTTCAGGGATGAAGATGTTCTCATCCTTGATAGAGAGGAACGTTGGTTTGAGAGAGGAGTAAAGGAAGCCATTTTTGTGAAGAAAAACTGTCCACCATTAAACAGAGGTGGAGGCCTTCGTGTCCAGTTGTCCTCCTACAATGCAGTTATTGTAAGTATGACTCAGCCCCCTGTGAGTAAAAGGTGTGAATCAGGGTCCCAACAATACCCAACACAAAGAGGGAAAGAGAGACAAAAATAAGGGGACATTGAACCTCGCTTGCATTCACTGCATACACATAACAAAACACCAAAAAATCACAGCCGAAGCATCCAAACCAGTGGGTCAGGTAATGGGGCACATGACCCTCTATTAACAATAGAGCCAATCAAGCCTATTGTTAGTCGGTGGCCCTCTTTGCATTTGACTAACCTGTTTGTCCACTATGTGGAGGCAATGCTTACAAGGCTGAGTTCACCTGAAACTCATCAGACATAAGAAGTCTCTTGGAGGAGGGATGAAATGTTTCAGTAAAAAAAGAACTCATCCAGAGGACCTACTTATTTTTGATATTTTTATTTTTTCTACCTGGAATACTGAGATGCATCAGGATATCCTGTTAATTACTGATTTTTAAATGGAGTACACATAATATTTTATGTCCTATGAGAACTAGGATATGTTTTGATAACATCTTTGGTGTAATTATCTAACTTTTCATGATTCAACTGTGATTTAGTTGATTTGCAATCTGTTTTGAGGGGCTTGTCATAATCACCTTCAACAGCATGCACTTTAGATTCGTTAACACAAGGCTTAATCACTCAACACAACTTTTGTTCCCATTAACAAACAGAACTGTTTTACCAGTTCTTCTGTCKGGAGTTCTGTCCCATTTCCAACGTTTTTCCCTGAAAAGGGGCTGGGTTCAGGAAGAAAATGTTTATATGGCATTGTGTTCTTTGATTCAAATTTGAGAACAATAAACATCAGGAAGTAACATGTATTACTTGCATATAACACTCAAGTCTAATGTTGAATTTTTTTCCTGGTTCTTGACTCGCACCAAGCGACTGAACACAATCTTTTTCAGTTGGTGACCCCGACGTAACGGATGATCTTGAATAAGCAGAGAACATTGGATATTTATTTTTGACTGCTGTTGAAGAACCTGCTTGATTCTAGATTTAAAAAAATAAGGTAATGGTAAGTTAATTGACTGCAAGATATTCAGATTAAACATCTAAAAAAACAATCTGCTTTCATAGACGTGAAAACACAAAAAAATTGTTGAGATCACTCGATCGGCATAATCTGTTCGCCTCTTTTTCCACACAGCAGTTGTGTTTTGTCTTAGTGATGTATTTTTCTTGTTCATTTGAGGCTGTGTTTACCTCATTTTAGGACCAGATGATCTTTTAATAAACCCTGATGCATAAAACATTAAAGCTGAAATAGGTCGTAGTTCCTGTTTACCCAAACTGTGTGCTCCCGATGAGTGAAACACCTCATGTTTGCGATGCTGTAAAACCTTATTTGTTTTGCTGAATTGTTTTGCTGACTTTTTACCACGTGTGCAGTCAATATCATGTTTGCATTTCAGTAACACGGTTGGTTACATTTTGCTTTCCCCGTGGCCGGCAGCATGAGGAAGAAGAATGGACTGTCACTGCTTGCGGGGAGACCACACAAAAAGTATTGTCTTTGCACAGACTTACAGCATGGACAGTCACCGTAGCATTGGGATTCACAAACATGTTTTGTCACAGTGGGCAGAGTGGAGTCGGCCTTGGAGAGTTAACATAATCACACAGGCAAGCTCTCCACAAATACAAAGCTCGGAGTTGAAATTAAAATTGATGATATGCTCCAACATGACTGGATTTGCACTCCTAAGCCACACAGCAGCTCTATCAGAAAGTGACTTTTTTCATCAGAAAAGGATTCCTCRAGTACTAAAGCTGTCTGCATAATGGAAGAATAGTTAAGAGGATACAACTGACAGAACTAATCAGTGGGTATTATTAAAGTTATTACCTTGTACAGTCCTTAATCAGAAACTCTGCTTAGTTGACCTTTTTCAGTTTGTATAGGAGYATCCCTGTTTTGAATCAACAATACATGCAAGGTTACAGTTCTGCCACCTACGACTGTCGAATTATACTGCCACAGGSTGTGGACAATGCAATGTGCAGCTGGCTTTAATTAAGAGCTCATTCCTGTTGGTCTCAAGGGCTTTCACATTTTTCCTTTAGAAGCACCAGGAAAAAAAATAACTGCACGATGAAAGGTCAGCCTGTCTAGTGCTTCTAAATTTTATCCGCAAGAAGCTTTGAGGTTTTATTAAAATGAGCACTGTGCAGCAATCTGTGGAGCTCAATGGGTTTTTTTGGAAACTCAGGGCCATTCTGGTAAAAGATAAATTAGCTAATTCCTGAACCTAGATTAAAAAAAAAAGACGTGGTTGGATTCACAGACCTCTAAAATGTAGCATCACACTGGGAAAGTTTTTTTTTTTAAAAAGCTCAGATGTGCAAATGGAAATTGATTTCCAAGAAAGTATAAATTGCCAGCATTTATTCAACTTTTGAAAAACTTTGTTTTCTTAGTTTTTTTAGTAATGATTGCTGGAAAGTCGATTCCAGCACATTCCTAGAAACTTTAAGTGTTTTTGGGATATCATAAAAGGCCAACTACTAAAATTAGTCTATAGAAGGAAGCCAGGAGATTTCACCAAATCTTCATTTCATTGCAATCCTTCTCCCTGAGCATAAAGTGGGTGTCAAATTACAGTAGAGAGGAACTACGTCTGTTTAACTGAAGGAAACCAGCAGATATATATCAAACAGTTGGTGCCGAACAAACAGGTATGGGGTGCCGTTTGTAAAGTTACACAGTCAAAATTTACCACCAATATTTTTGTTTTATTTAGCCTTTTATAAGCAAAAAAGAACAGATTTATTTTTCAAAGTCAGTTTTTCACC
>NW_013952548.1:798604-804401 GCF_001266775.1 Austrofundulus limnaeus
CTAAATATTTAATTTGTAAGTTAGACATTTAGTTTATAAACTATGACATTTATAAATGTATGAATCATATGGTGAAAAACAGACTTTGAAAAAAATGTTCTTTTTTTCTTATAAAAAAAAAGTATTGGTGGTAATTTTTGACTATGTAACTTTACAAATGGCACCCCATAGGCAGGAAGGACACAAAGACAAATATAGATGAACTGGGTTGTTCATTGTTTTTTACGGAAAGACAAACATGCTATAAAACTGTTCTTTAAAGGAAAAAAACAAAGAAATTCAGTATTCTTCTTTGTTCTTATTCTAGTTGTTCTGTAACTCAGTCCTATTCTACCAAAWTAGTCCCCATAATGAATACTTTATATTCTGAAACTATTGTGATAAAAGAAAATCCTTTACTGAAACGTGAGCATGTATGGAAGTCTCACCGCAGAGCTGTGCCTTCAAGATGCTGTCAGCTGTGCAGATGTCAGCGGAGCACAACTTTCATCTCCATTTACCGCCACAAATGAAATGGAACAATAGATAACAGCAATCCCAGCAGATCAAAAGCCAAACCGAGCTCTTGGAAGTTTCCTGCATATTTCCCCCCAACTGTCACACCTTTGCTGTATCTGTCTTGCACTGCAGCCAGAAGGAAAAAATCATCTCTAATTAACATGTGAGAGCTGGCGGCTGCCACATGAGCTCCTAGACACTGATTGACTCGTGGCATAAGGCTTCTGGCGTGAACTATTCAAAGTGCGCTCCAACATGTCTTTAGGCAGAGACAACAATACCACAAAGGCTTATGTGCTAATTATGCTTCTTAAGCTATCTCGGGGTGTTATTGGCCACAATCGCTGAACAGGGATCAGAAAGGAAAGAGGGTRCATGAGTTGGAAAGCGATCAAACAGGAAAGTGGTTTGTGCGTGTCAAATCTTTCACCTGCAGATTTTCTCGCGCAGCTCTTTGCCAGAAGATTTTCATGTAAATGGACATAWTTTTTGGTGGAGAACTTTAAGAGGCAAAAAGTCCCAAGTAAATTGGTTCATGGTCTGAAGCTGTGTTTCCACTGTGCTACCCGGAACTCTTATCCCCTGAAACTTAATTACCCTGAACTATTGATCTCCCTGGGCTGTTCGGTTGTATGCATTTCCACATTTGGTTTGCAGCACTGTGATGTTTATGTAAATTAGCGCACTGGCGTGAAATAAGCGACAGGCAGCAGGTGGTGCATAAGACAGTTTGTTCAGCTTCTTTGACCGAAACTCCTTTAATGCAACATAAAATCTTGGTTTTGTCCCACTGTGCTCATGAAGCATGAATTATAAGCTGTTATTATATGCGACTTTTTTTCCCATTTTATTAATGTTGGTATTTTTTGCCACTGTGGCCTCAAGCAGGACAACAAATGTGTTTGGTCCTGCAGGCCCACAGAAGGTCCAAATAATGGACCCACGACAGTCAAACCCCTTCTGTCTCCATGTGAGATAATTCTGCTGCTTCAAAAAGTAAAGTAAAAAAAAAAGACATTTTGCTTCCCATGCAAGAAGCTTCCTCATTTCTCAATGTATTTTTCTTTTTGGATTTGCAATGTCCTGGACGCAGGGGTGGTACTAGGGGCGGGGCCACAGAGGCACTGGCCCCAGCTGAAATCTGATTGGCCCCCTGAAGTGCCCCTGTCCTGTCACTCATCTGTCCTTTACCTGGGGGTGATGATGGTGGATGCAGTTTCTTGTTCAAACACTAGTTGTGCTAATGAGTCAAAYAGTAAAGTCCAGAWTGAATCAAGCTGACAGAATTCTTCTTCTCTTCTTAAAATRTGAACAATCCTGCAAAAAGTCTTTCAACTGACAAATGATGGCTGGATTTTCYCACATGTGTGTTTGAAAATATTTTATCTATGTTCAGTAAAATATATGAAAAACTGGTGAGGAGAATTTACTGTGCAAGATTTATGGTACCACTATACAATCAAGCTCCTCTAATATATGGCTTATAAAGAGTTTATAGATAGGTTATTATTTCTTTTGTAAAATTTACACTTCATAAATCATTAATAAATGAAACTGGACAATTTTGTCTCTTTCTCATCCTTAATTATTGCATAATAAACACTTAATAATATTTTAAAGTGTTTACAGATTAATTAGTAACCTATACATAAACTCTTTAAAAGCCATCAGTAAGGGGGCCTCATTGTAAAGTGGTACCTTTTTTGAACAAAATTACATTATATTACAAGTGTTTGAAGTATAAAATGTATACACTGGGAATTTGTGTGAAAGGATGTTGAACAAAGACTTGGCCCCTCTATGAATATTGTGGCCCCTTGATGGCCCCTCACTCAGAAAARTCCTACATCCGCCACTGCCCAGACGACTGAGAATCGATATCACTTTTGCTGTTGTCATGTTTGAACATAGACTTTGCATTGTACAGAAATTCTAAACAGATTTTTTTCTATTATCGCTATTGTCATTCATTTTTCTTTTTTGTATGAGTCACAGGTCAGAGTTAAGTGACATTTAGAAAAAAATAATAAAATTGAAAACATTCCTCTAAATGTCTGAACGTGTTTGATTAGAAATGAGTAGAAAATAAAATCTGGCCTGTAAAAGTTATTACTATAAAAACCTTTGTAGCACATAGTAATTTTTACACCCAATGCTACTATGTGTGTCTAAATATGAAACATTTGCTGAAAGTTAGTTCATATTATCTTTGAGAAACAACAGGAACTGAATAAGCTCTTTTGTGTATTTTATATTGCAATGTCTTGATTTTATTCATTGTTTTGGAAAATAACAGAATATTTTTGTCCAGAATTTTCCTGGCCTGTGGGAACACAACAGATTGAGCTACAGATTTGTATTTTGATGCAACTCAAATTCATTTGAACATCAAACTGTAGATAATCTGTTTGTTTTAGGTCTGTGTACTTTTTGGTCATTTGGTTTTTCTTTTTAAAACAAATAATGAGTTACAAAAAAATAGATGGTTATTTGTTTTTCCATTTTCAAAACAGACACTGACAAAAACTAAAAATGGATTATTTTTATTATTATTTTGTTTGGTTGGTTGGTTGGTTGGTTAGTTTTTAAAAACTGATGTTGGAAAAAAGAAAAATGGATGTATATATTTTTTTGGATTTAATATTCAAAAAATGTAAAAAAGGGAACTTTTTTTTCATCCTGGCCATACTGGAAATACTTTTTTTTTCCATAGAAACTTTCCCATCCAATTTGTGTGAATGTAACACTACAGAAATGTAGCAGTTTGTTGATGAAYGAGGAGGACATGACTGCAGACAAACTTGGTCAAAATTTTCAGGTGAAAACTAGATGTCTACTTTGCAATTTCCTCCCCAGGGATCAATAAAATATCTGATTCTGATACTCAAGACACTTTCCGAGCAAAATCTCCTGATGCTCCTCGGGCAGAACCCCTCCTTTCTCTCAATGCAGAATAGCCACAGAGATTGCCATAGAAGACAATCCATTTCTTGCCATGTACACAATTTCTTCAGAATTTGGTTGTAAASCCATCCTAACAAGCGCTGAAACCTGCAAACTGACAAGAGTAAGGAAAATATCAAAGTGAGCAGAGCGCCATGTATTTACAACCATGGTAAACTCCTGGATTGGCAAAAAAAAAGATAATCTGTTTTCCGTTTTTGGAGTATAACATTAAAAAAAAAGTTTGTAATTTTTCATTATCTGCTTTTAAAACAAAAGTTGAATGACTAAAAGGTACATGGACCGTTTTGGTTGCTGATATCTTTTCCGCAGCTTCCTGAGTGGCAAGGGCGGAGCCAATTCTACTTACCTGAGCCTGATCTTCTCTGATGAGGCCCTYRGTATTTAATCACCTGAGGYCCAACCATTCCTCGCTGGAACATTTAGTGGATTTGGTAACAACAGCTCCCAATATTCTCTAGTGATTCTCTGTGTGTGTTTAAGACTTACCTGTAAATACCTTCCAGTGCCTCACCTACGCTCTGGATCACCTCCTGGAATCAGCCGCTCTCTATGTAAATTTCCGTCCTCCTCAGGCATCCCACCTGGATCAGCTTCGGTGCTCCATTTTTAGTGGAACCTTTCTGAGTGCTCACTTTGTTAAACGTGATAAAAAAAAAGCAATGTGTAAATCTGAGACATAAGTGTAAAAGAAAACCCCACCAGGCTTCAAAAATATTATTTTAATCTTTTTTTATCCATTTAATAGGAATAATTCCAAACTATTTTGCAAAGTTTTTTTTTCTCACACTTTTTATTGATAGCTTGTAATTCTTCAATCTCTGGAGTTTATTGTTCTGCCAATCTGTTACAAAAAAAAATGAGCACAAACAAATCAAGCTGAAGCAAACAACACTAAAAATTGATTTAACTCTATGTAACCTGAATTATTGATTTCTTTTTTATTCACCCAGATAAAGTTTTGATTTAGCATTAGGACCTCATCATGTGAAGGGAGGCAGTCTGCATAAGACGGCAGAGGAGATTGTCTCTCCTTGTTTTTCAGCACCTCCAATCCAATCTGCAGCAAACCCAATGGTGCCAGGAGGGCTTGTGAAGGTCACGGGGAGAATCTGTGCACATAGTAATGAGCAGAAGTCATTGCTAATGGAGCTGCAGTAATAAATATTGACACTACTGAATCATTGCGAAGCATTGCGACGGCCGTGTACTTGATCAAGATCTTTTTATCGCCTCCTGCTTCCACTTGTTTCCTCACACTTCAGAATAATGCTGATGAGTCTGACACTTTGTGTCTGCACCTCGCTAACATTGTTAATCATYTTTCACGCTTTCTAATCAGTCAACCATGTGTTAAAACTGGCCATCAAAAAACATCATTATACATGTTACTGGACTGCTAATGGGTAAATAAAACATTTTTATCTAATGCATGAAAATGAGACTTTGGTCCAACTAATTTAGCAGTGATGCTTTCTATTTCACCTAATTTATCAAGGGAAATCTTTATTTTCCAATTTTGTTCAGGACACTTTTCTTTCTTATAGGGGCAATTTCATGTAAAATCAACTTTTTTTAGTTTTATACTATGTTATAATGTTATACTCTCATAAAAAACATGCCCAAAGCCTTGCTCTGACTCATTCATGCATTTTTGAGAAATCCTGCAGCGTTTTTAGGAAGCCATGCTGAGGAGCAAAACGACAGGTGGGGACCAGAAACGCCTTTGGGACGTGTCTTTAAGATGAACTTCCTCATGGCAGGAGAAGGGGTTATCTGCAGAATCAAAGTGGGCGTGTCACAAGAGTGGGCGTGTCTAAACCATAAACACTGTGGGCTACGAGGCCTACATGATGGTATCCTTGGATCCATTTTGATGTGTTTACAGCCTGAGCCTGACCCCAACACTAAGGTTAACCAGGAGAAAGGTGACTCAAGTAGGGGTCTCCAGAAAAAGTGTTGCCGTACAGTAATGCCCCTTTTGTTCTTGTCTAATCAGGTGGTGCCGTACGGTGACGCCCCTTTTTTTTTGCTTGTCCAGTCAGGTGTGTCCCTTTAAAAAAGTCCRTCAAATCAGGTGTGTCGCTTTAGAATCGCCTTTCATTGTGACACGCCCACTCGTCCGCAGAGACCCCTACTTGCATGGCAGAGCGCACCCCCTCCCCACACACCATGCCCATGACTCCTGCAGGCTCTTGGGTGAAAAAGAAAGTGAAACTTAACAGTCTGCTGAGCTCTCGACACTACTTCACTACTTCTCACTCAGTGAAGCTCTTTTCAGATTAAAAATATCTTTGAGGAAATGAATTTTCAGGTGCCAAGTAAACTGCATCAT
>NW_013952548.1:804516-805752 GCF_001266775.1 Austrofundulus limnaeus
GCATTTTAGTAACAGCTAAAGGTGACATAGATACTTTATTATGGTATAGTATTTAAATAAATGCCTGAGAAACACATATTATTGGCCCTTTAAAATAATAAAGCACAAATAATGTGTGTAATTAAATGCCAAATGCTTTATTACATCAGTAGTCTCCATGTGACTGACCCATWTTTCGTCGCAACGTTTATAGCTCATAACATCAGTGGAGGGATTTCTTTGATTAAGCCTGGGTAATGGACAAGACAGAAATGCATTGTAAAGCATTATCATGCTGGCTTCTAATTGCCTGATGACTTTAATTAAACTTCAGGCTCTTATTCTTGACTAATCGCACAGCCTCCCAGCGSCCGGCCTTCTTTTTGAACGGCGCCCGCATGACTTTGCGCAGACGTCAGCATTCTGTTAATAACGAGCTGCTTCAAAAAAAAAAAAAACGGCTCCGAACTCGTGCTCGAGCCCAGCTGAGATCCGGTGTAGTCAAGTGAGACGATTCATCAGCGCTACAATTACAATTTGTCACTGAGCAGTTACCATGAAGTATAAATCGATGAGCTTTTACATAGTAGCCAAATGCATCTCATCTCTCTTATCAATTATCAATTTATTGCACATCATCAACACAGCATTAGAGCTTCTGTAGCATATGCAGAGATATAAAAGAAGGAAAAAAAACTAGACAGAATGTAAAAGCCTTTTGTTCTGTGCACCACCAACGGGCAGTGTTTCACTACACGCTAATGAGACTATATATGCATGCTCTATATTTCACTTTAATGATTCAGATAAATATTTCTCCCTGCAGTAGCAGAGAAGGCACTCTGAGGAGGTGCTTTTATTTCAAGAGGTCCAGAAGTTAATGTTGTCCTTGTATATTTTCTAACCTTTAAAATGATGCCAGCTTTGCACACAAATGCTTTTGATCTGCTTGTAACCTTTAGAAAATTGCAGACTATGGGGCGAAATAAGAAAATTGCTCAGCAAATATAGTGCAGATGTCATAATAAGTTGGTAGTGGARCAAAAAACACAAGATACTTGAAATGGTAAAGCTTTATTTACCATTGTTACTGGGTTATTCAGCTTTATCTATGTGTTTTTCCTAATGTAGGTTCAACAAGTGTAGAAGTGTGTTATCATATAGAGACCTCAACGTTGTGAAATATCATATACACTCACCGGCCACTTTATTAGGTACACCACGCTAGTAACGGGTTGGACCCCTTTTGCCTTCAGA
>NW_013952548.1:806277-809592 GCF_001266775.1 Austrofundulus limnaeus
ATTGTCTTGACCATGTCTACATGCCTAAATGCACTGAGTTGCCGCCATGTGATTGGCTGATTAGAAATTAAGTGTTAACGAGCAGTTGGGCAGGTTTACCTAATAAAGTGGCCGGTGAGTGTATATATATATATGGAAAAACCTTTTTATCATTATAATCCATGGTTTGACACCATTCTGGTGAGGCAATGAATGAAACAGCAAGACATGGTATTTTGAAATTAGGATATCGAMAAAAACCTTTTTAATAGTATTTTTTTCTTAATTCCATGTGCAAAAAAAAAACGCTCTGGCTTAAGTATACTAAAGTGTTTTGTCCCAATTATGATGCCATGAGCCTTGATCAGAAGGAAAAATGTGTTCATTTATATTTTTATCATTGTTTGAATGAAGTTTTCAGTAAAACAGCTAAAAAAAAGGGTAGCTGGAAACATTTTAATTAGCATAAGGATGCATAAGGAGCACAAGTTTGCTTAATTTAGCAGAATTAAATTGAAAAAGCTCAAAAAAGTATAATTAGCTTAGAAAGCTAACTTTGGCTAATAAAAGCTAAAATTTAGCTCAATTATTTGCAAATAGCTGAAGATAAAAGAAAGCTACTGTACTAAGCATAAATACCATAAATTATCAGAAAAGGTAAAACAAAGCAGAAAAAGCAGAAGAATAGCAGAAAGAAGTAGAATTTTAGCTAATATAGCAGCAAAAAAGCTAAAGTTAGCATAAAAATAAGCTAAAGGTATCAGACACAAGTTGAGAGAAGCACCATCGAAAAATMCTTGTGTTCTGTTGGTATTGACATGAACAGTCTTCACTCTGGAAATACACAGTAAATACTAAAATTGATAGAAGAAGGAAAATGTCTGTAAAATGCCAAAACAAAATTAAATATTCAGTCGTGACATTTACAAATCAATACCCACCAATTTAACAAAACTCTGACTGAATTTCACTGACAGCTTTGGAAAGCAAAATGTCGGAGATGCCAAAAGTGTTGACCAGAGAAACTCAAATTAGTGGAAAACATAAATAGTTCAAACAAACATGTAAATTTTGAGCTCAGTCTCCTTTGACTGCTTGCAACTAGCCAAAAGCAGACTGGTATAGTTTCCCCACAAAGTCTGTGGGATATCACATGAGAGGATCAGCGGTCCGTGAGTCGACGACAGAGATGTCTGTGTGCACAGAGCATCGCAGCTCCTTATCTTACCCAGTAAGAGGTGGACTCCAGTGAAGGAATGAATTGGAAGGTTTAGTTTGCTTCAGGTCTGGCTGCTTTTTTCTCCACGACAGGTTTACAGGTCACACAACACTTTGCACCCCCGGCWGCAGACACGACAAAGATCTTACTTCAGCTGCATTAATCAGCTGTGCTGTGGCAGCTCGATGCAGAAAACGAGTGCATGGAGAACAACAATAACACAATGAAATGTAAAAGTTATTGCATTGTATTGTATTACTGATCAACCAGCAAATCTATAATTGCTTTTCAGTTGATGCAGCTTTGTTGATTCACAACGTTTTATTTGTTTTATTTTTCCCGATGCATTTCAGTAATAAGCCTGACTAGACTGATTAGTTGATGACTCAAACTTGACTCAATATACAGATAAATTATGCACATTTTATATTGGTATTGTCACCAAGTTCTGGGTGTTTGCAAATAAGTAAACAGCAAGCGATATGGTCAATTTGAAAAAAAAAATTATAATGTAATAATGCACAAAAAATGTGTAGCTGAATATATACTGTACAATATTGTATCGAATTGTTCAACACAGTACTCTGGGTTCAATTACTAGTACACACTATGTATCGAACAATACAGATTTTTTAATTTATTTTAGCAATTTGGCAACATTTAATTTAAAAAACTGTACTTTTGAGGTTAAACAAATGTTCATAATTAATTTCAATAAATTAAAAATTAAGAAGAACATGGATTTTTTTGAGTCAAAAAACATCAACCTGGGAGACTAGAGTGTCAAACTGAACCGAATTGTGACTTTTTTGTATATTACGGGTGCAACAATACATGTAACTGTATTGAATCGTGCAATACAGTGCTCTAGGTYCAATACGTATCTTTCTGAAGATACACTGTGTTGAAGGCTCAGTGGATCTGTGTTTGACTACTCCACCTAGGTTGCATTGTTGAGCACAGATCCACTGAGAAACTTGCTGTTTCAACATTAAATTTAAAAACTGTGCTTTTGAGGTTAAATGAATGTTCACAATTAATTTCAATATATTATAAATTAAGAAGGGCATGGAAATCTTTCTTTTTTTATCAAAAAAAATTATCGAACCGTGAGACTAAAGTATCAAACCAAACAGAATTGTTGATTTTCTGTATTGTTGCATGTGTATACATACATATACTGTATATGTACAGTATATATGTGTATTTGAATATGAAATTTGGCTCTTGAAAATGTTCAAAATTCACAAGACAATACTGTGACTTGAGTAAGAGTGTTGAAAACTTGAGAAATCTAGAACTTTGCAACACATTTTGGGGACTCCCAAGTGAATCCTCTTGCAGCCCAGTGAGATAATACCTTTAACAGCCTAAGCAACACCTCTTCCCGTATCAGAAACTCCATTTCCCTCTCCGTTCTGTCTGTAGCTGTCRGACGAAGAGGCAGTTAGAGCTATGTAGGATTCCACAGCATATCGCCAGTTCTGTTCTGTGTCTTGAGAAGTTTCCATTACGGTTGAACACATCCTTCCTTGGTAAATCTCTCCCATCTGCCCGTATTGACAAAACTCGGCTTCTTTAAGATCCCATATCATTAAAGTTTAAGAGGCACTGTTATTGGCTCAACTAAATAATCAAGTACCTTTCTGGGCACATTGCAGCTTTGAGCTCCATCGGGCTGGACTGAGGATGCATCACTCCTTCAGCAAACTCTYTCCCACCTGAACAAATCAAGTAGCAATACAGGGATCATGTTCTAAGATTTCTTCAGCGCTTTCGAATTCAGTCTGTCCTCTTATTTTTTTTATTTTACAACATATTCATTTAGTGTTAACTTGTTTTGGTGTTGAAACATATGAGTCTCTTTAGAGACAAATAAGTATTGTATGATTATTTTACTGGCAGCTGTCAATCAGAGGAGTTGCTATCTACAGCTTCTTTGCTCTACATCAGTGGTTCCCAAACTTTTTGTCTTCTGACCCACAAAATATTCATGGCAAAAACTTGTGACCCCAAATATTACTGGTCTGAGTACACAAACTTTGTTAATAACCCAAAAAACACAGGCTTTTTGATGATGTAAACAGCTTGTACACAAATATAAATAATTATTTATA
>NW_013952548.1:809602-814957 GCF_001266775.1 Austrofundulus limnaeus
AACTACAGCTGTTATACCAGGATGTCCTAATGCAGTGGTTCCCAAACTTTTCAGCTGTTGACCCACTAAATAACAGTAACAGAGACCTGTGCCCCCAGCTATTTTTGGATGATAAACTTTTGTATCAGGTCAACTAAACATGGGCATAGTAACAATATTTTTATACTACATTTATCCATTTTAAATACATTAATCTCACTCCTTTGTAACAACTAAGGCAAAAATGTAATTAATTCAGAAAATCTTGTCAGGACCCCACCTTGATGTTTCGGGACCGGACTTTGGGTCCCGACCCCAACTTTGGGAAACACTGCTCTACATGTCAAAATGCTCTTGGCCCAATTACCTCAAAACAAATTGATAATAACAAGAAAACATGTTGTGTTTTCTGAATAACATATCTAATTTAAAAAAAGAGGATCACAAGACTTTTCTAGGACACACACACAAAAACAGGGGATTTCTAGATGAAATGCTGCTCAGTAACAACTCATTGTCTTAAAGTTACAAATTTCCTTTTAAATATTAACCAATACTGACCACTTCACTTCCATTTTTGTCTCCAAAGACTTTAGCAAAAATGCACATTGAAGTAACTAATCATCCTTGTTCGTGCTAAAGCTTTTCGTTGCTACATTCCAGTGGCGGATCTAGGATTTTTCAGCATACGGGGCCGTAAAGGGGCCACCGTATTCAAAGAGGGGCCAAGTATTTGTTCAACATGCTTGCACACAAATCCCCAGTTTTAGTAAGGTGTATAAATTGAATCAGTCACACAAGTTCAAACACTTGTAAAAACTCGAACAGCAAATTCTCCTTRTCAATTTTACGTGCATTTTTACTGTACATGGATAAAATACTCTCAAACACACAAGATGTGAGAAAATCCAGCCATCGTTGTCAGTTAAAATACCTTTTTATGCAGGATTATTCAAATTTTAAAAAGACTTGTGTCAGCTTGCTTCATGCTGGACTTTCCTATTTGACTCATTAGCGCCACTACTGTTTGGAAGTGGAACTGCAGCCACGCTTGGGCAAAGGACATGTGAGTGACAGGACAGTGCCACTCCAAGGGGCGAATCAGATCTCAGATGGGGCCAATGCCCCTGTGGCCCCTCCCCTAGAACCGCCCCTGCCACATTCCTTACTCTGCAGTCAAGGTACGTCCACTTTCAGTGGCCTCAGGGCTGAACAAAATTAGCTCAAACAAACAGCAAACACCTGTCAACCTATTAACTCTATAGTACATAAAGTTATTGTGCTGCTGTATTTGGGCTGTAAAAAAGTAGCCATTTATTTGCTTCAGCTGAAGTTACCGAGTGTTGCTCAGATAGAAAGAAGCTGCTCTGCCTCTGTGTTCGATGATTGAATTCAAAGTTCTGATTCGCTCTTCTCACACAGAAATATAACTAATAAGCAGTAGCTGTGTGACTTTGAATTTCAGGGCTAACAACAAGAGGAAGTTCAAAATGATATGAAGAGAAAACACTTTTAACCCTCTCAGCTGGGTGTTTTTTTTTTTTTTTCTGTTTGCTGGCCCCTGAGGGTGCACAGCAGTAGAACAATATAGGAGGAAGAAAGGGCGCAAAAATAAAGTGATGTCCAAAACCAGCTGAGTGCTCACCACTAGCCAGTCATTACTAAAGAAGAACGAAGCGCATGTATTATTTATGGCACTATGCAGCTTGGTACACCATGGGGTGACGTATCACATGCAGAATATAGCCTACAGCTTGYTCTGGGCACGCAATCTGTGTGTGAAGCCGTCCATCATTCAGAGTTTGAAGGGGGTTCAGGTTATTGATTTTAATAAAGCTCGAACTAATGGAATCCAAAGAAACCCCACTGCTTTACATTTCTAGGCCCAAATTTTTTTGTTTTATTCTTTTTACTTGGTAATGTTTTAAAATCAATGAAAAGCTTGTAACTTCAGTTATTATTGGACACTTTTGAACTCTTGATGACTGTAAAAGAATAATGTTCTCATTATCGATGACCACTGCGCCAATGGCATGCTTTTCATATAAAAAAAAATCTAATAATGCTGTACATCTTCTGCAGCAGTACTCATATAACATAAATAAACTGCAATCATTCTAAGAGCTAAGATTAAACTTATCCCATGATTACATTTTTAGAAATACATCCTTTTAGAAAAGGGTTTGATCAACATTTTGTGTATCTGCAAAAATATCCAGAATATTATTATGTTGTTAACTGTTGGACAGATAATAAAACACTTTTGCGCAACTTGTGTTTGATGGGCTTTTACCTCAGGGATGCTTCAGTCTATCTGAATTAGGATTATAAATAAGAACAGGATTATGACTCTGCTGTCACGCTCCATAAGGTTGATGTGTGGTCTTTTTCCTATCAAACGTCAGAGTGGAATTTACAGGTGAGAACCTCATTCCAGGCTGCCTTCAAGCTCTGTATGCATGGACAATGGACATAATATATCAACTTGTCTTTATTGTTTCTCCTTTTTGTTCCCTCAGTGCTCTGTCTATCATAATGTTCTGAATTTTGTTTTATTTAAAGGGATCCACGATCAGTTGTAACATTAGACTTTATTTAATAAACATATATTTTAACTATAAAATAAAGACTGTAAAAATACTGTAGGCTGTTTAGTTTTTATAATTTTTAAACTAAAATTTTAAAAATATATTACACAGACGGGGCCATTTTATTTTTACGCAAAGCAGTCTGGGTAAATAATGACATGGATAGGTTCTCGGTGCGAGGCTGCTAGCGAGCTATATCCACCCTGAAGGTTAATCTTGGACAATATCTGATGATCGACTCTTTTAAATGAAACCAGAGAGCGTTGACAGAGAGGAGAAGGTAGAAATGACTCAGCCTGGAACTGAAAATATGGATGGAGGACAACAGAGCTGCTTCATGGAAGAAGAACCCCAGCTTAGCCTGTTAGCTTTAGCATTAGCGCCGAGACTATCACCATATATATGTATTAGCTCAGCGCTATTTTAGCTCTCGTTTATTTTTTAATTATATATCATTTTCCTAACAACTGAAGGTAGCACAAGCAGCATTTCCATTGACCATGAAAATGTGTAAATTAGAATTGCGAAAATAAATTTGCTCAATGGAAACACGTCAATTTAAAAAAAATTCAGTTTTTCGACAAATTGTTTTTGAGCTATATCGAAATTGGTGTTTTTCGCAAAACTGCAATGGAAACACTTTTTTTGCATCACAGGAGTCACGTGATCAACAACCGGCTGTTTCTACTGGCTAAAAAGACAACACCGAAGAAGATAACAGGAAGTATAAGTACTAGTAATATCACAGAAGTAGTAAAATAAAGTAGTAAACTCACAGACTACAATTTCTCAAAAACACAGCATACGTAGCCGCTCCCAAGTAGGGGCTTGTTGCTGGAAAGCCTCGATAAAAGACGCCGACGTCTCCTCTGATGGTGAGCGCTAGTGTCGTGGTAGCAACATGCTATGTGTTTACATTCTTTGCCGCCATGTTTGTAATGACTTATCGTGAGAACAAATGTATGCACGCGTGACTTTGATAGCATTTCTTATCTAATGGAAACACAGCAGTTGCAAAACTGTGTTTTTTCGACATTAACAGAATATCGACAAAGTTTTGTGCACATTTGCATTGGAAACGCAGCTACAGTTACTTGCTTCTGGTATAAAACTGAGCTTTAAACATGAAAGAATCAACTGGACTTGAGGCCAAAGTAATGTTTATAAAATGATATATTTAAAAAAAAGAAAAGTAAACTGATGAAATTTTCACCTGACAGCTGAGGGGCTGTGTAATGAGCCCATATGTGATGTGAGTTGTTGACATGGCTTTGCATGAAGACACACACTTTGTTGTATTAACAGTGAGCTGTGGCATATTAAGCTTCACAAGCGTGTCATCAATCAAAGCAGAGGGATTACAATGGACTTAAGTTAAGCCTTAAATTTCCATACACGAGACTTGAATGYATTTCCTGATTCTCAACTTTATTTTTTTTACCACCTTTTAAAAGAGAAATGAGTTCCTGAATGATAGAGTGTTTGTAAAGTAGTGCTTTTAGTTCTGCATTAAACTTACAAAATGCGGTTGTTGCTCAGTTKTTGGGGGCGATGTGGGACAGGGGTTCAGGGAACTCTGCTGTGGGAAACAGAATGACTCTTTAATTATCATTTCTACCGTAATTGTAATTGTGGTGCTGAGGTCTCAGACTAATGCTTGGAGCGATCACAGGACAGACACTGTGCCCAGGACTGCTCTGACTTGTGATGAAGAAATAAATAAACCTGTTCTGTAATCATTGCAAACCAGTGTGACTGCTGCAGCTGAGTAAAATCCCTTGAAGCCGCTGAAGCGTCCTCAGAACTGATGCCTGAGCAGAGACCTGGAGGGAGATGTTGCAACAACCAGACATCACCATAACATTTGACCAATAATAGACCCCTCCATAAAAGGGCTACTATCCTTAATAATCTGTCTGGAACAGATAATAGTATATATTTCTTTCTCAGTTTGCTTTCAGATATTTAATGATTTGAACAAAGCTGTATTTCTCAAATCACTCAATGTTCCTTATTGCAAAAGTGACACTTTAATCTTAAAAAGTAATTGTAAAAACTGTGCTTAAGAGTTAATGAAAATGTTCAAATCTAAAAAGAACTCGTATCCAAAAATTATTTGATGTTCATGCAATTAAAATTGTCTTTTTAAATAAGGCCACTTTGCAAAATGAATATACAAGTCCCCATCTACACACATGTTTGTTCTTCTATCCTAATGGGGACATTACATAGGCTTCTATTCATTTGTTAATTATCTTGACAGCCTAACCTTGACCCATTGCCTTAAAATTAACCAGCCCAGTACCTAACTCTAAACCTAACCACCTGAAACCAGCCTTTAATCTTGTGGGGACCGGGCTTTTGTCCTCACAAGATTGTGTGTATCGGGAAGATCATCCCCACCAGGTAACAAAAACATGTACTCGCAAACACACACACAAGAGACAAAGGAGTTCTCTGATAGGTGAGTATTTATAATGACAATAATCCAAAGGATGATAATGTATCCAACACAGGGATTAAGATGCAGACAACTACACATTTTTCTGGGGTTCTGAACGTTCATTCCCCTCTAAATTTTTCATTTATAAAGTCTTGCTGCTCTGCCAGTGTATTCAACCATGACAACTCAAGATAAATTTTAATCAGGCTTGTCTGCAGCTTGTTACTCTTTCTACATTATATCATTTTTTTGCCTTTTTTTGTTTGTTTTAATGCTTTTCAGAGAGAGAGAGAGAGAGAGAGAGAGAGAGAGAGAGAGAGAGAGAGAGAGAGAGAGAGAGAGAGA
>NW_013952548.1:814967-817237 GCF_001266775.1 Austrofundulus limnaeus
GAGAGAGAGAGAGAGAGAGAGAGAGAGAGAGAGAGAGAGAATTTCTGTTGACTTGATGTTGGTTAGTTTTTGTGGCTTTGTTGGTTTCCAGCTGCTCTTGTAAACAACCAAATGTTTGGCTTCGCTGTGGCCTGCAGCTTTTTGGCTTTAGTGCCAAATTGAGTTCTGAAAGTAATGACAGAGTGATGGCCAGTAAGCACTGAAATAAAAACAACCAAAAAAAAAAAAAAAAAAAAAAACACCGAGCTTATTTGACTTTTTTTCTGAATACATTATTATACATCACTGGGAAAAAAATGAAAATCTAAAAGTCAGAGAAATTCTTTGATTTGGAGTTTTGCTTGAAGACCCTGAACCAGTAAAATTATCTACAGCTAAAAGTCAAAAATCAGTGTGCATTATCTGAAGAGGAACATTTAATATCTCTTGTAATGGAACTAATACCTTTATGTTTAAGCAATCATGACAACCTTTAATGACCTAGGTTTTCATGACATGCTGTTCATCTGCAGATAGAATGATTAAAGTCAGAACAAGATTTGATAACAACAGTCATTCTTAGATATCACTTGTGTTTATCTTTGTGTTTTCCATTGACCATGTATCAAATCTTGCTAAGATGACATAATGGTGTTTGTCAATATACATATGAGGCCTCTCGAGACACAGTGGACAGACAGTAGTGTGGAGAGACAGTGACAGAGAGACGCAGAGGCACAGAGACAGGCCAGGTTGTTCTCTGTGTTTCCTGTTGTTGCAATAAAACTCAGCTGATCATCCCATGGAGTACCTTCATTCTTGGACCACGTATTTCTGTCTTTGTTAAATAAATATTGCCATAACAGTTTTTGGCGTTGTCTGAAGGCAGCTCCAAGGACCGGAGTTTTGCCCGCAGCGATCGATGTTTTCGGACGACCATCGGACAATGGGGAAAGGAAGGTTTTTTTCTGAGTCAGAATTAAATCATTTGACGACCATACATGCAGACTTTATTCCATGCATTTATTCCAAAGTGTTTCTGCATTCTTGGTAAATCCTGCTGACAACGCCAAAAACTTTTTCACTTTTTTTTTCACAAACAATAGCACCACTCCAAATCCTGGCCCTCTACATCTTAGAATAATTGTTTCAGGTTCAGACATGAATGCATCTCTTTTTTCCCCCTGTTGTATAATAACAATAAAAAGAARCTTTGACTCACACTGGAGTGCAGGGCCGTATATATATTTTAGAGCTCTTGGCAGTGGCTGATATACGGATTCATTCTGGTCCCTTCAGAAAATGAATGGTTTATTCACAGAGATGAGAATTTCACTTTTATAGTCATGGAAACTGGCTGATGTGGGCAAGCACTACTTTTATCTTTTTTTTTTTTTTTTTTGGTTTTTTATGTTGGACATGATATTTTTTCTTCCATTCATCACATCCAGCTGCCAGGCTCTTGATAAAAAACACTACCTGTCTGTAGAGACGCTTGCGGCATCATTACCCAGACCTTGTGAATTGTGTTGCTTTCTAACACTTTTCTTGTTTTGATTTCCTTGGATGTTTCTGTGGGATTTATTCAGCATAAATATGTTATTTTAATTTATTTTTTGGACATTTTAACATCTTATGATAAAAAGTTTTCCTTTTTTAAAATGACAGTGTTAAGTGTCGACATAATATTAAGTGCATGCTGAATAATGGGATTTTTGTGTGTTTTATCAAGTATTTTAATTTAATACACACTCTTTCCTTCACTTAGTTGACTATCGTTTGGTAGCAAACTAATCAAAATTGTTTAGCGCCTTTCCGAGGTGCAAATTCTGCAGCATATTAATTTTTTTTGATGCTTTTAACCAGCTCAGAGTGTACAACAATTATTCTGATTCAAATCTTTTGTTGTCTGTTAACCAACAAATTAACAAAAGGACATTAAAAGCTTTGATTTTGTCATGCTTTATTAGAGATCTGGAAAAAAGAAAATGAGATTAAAACCAGGTTGCCAGTTGTATCTAGGTAAAATACTCAATTATATGTTCAACACTGCTGTAGATTGTTGTAGATTGTATTTTAGGGAGCAATAAAACGTTTGCATATCTAACTCAGTTTACTAATTTGGTTTATTTTAAGGCAATCTTTTTGTTTTGTAACTTATTAGCATTGTAAAGCTGGCTTTGGAAATTTTAGAGTGAAAATCCAGCAACCAATATCATACATTGTTCTATGAGAACTAAAACTTAAAAAAAAAGGTTATTTAGACAACTTGTGCCTGTTCTGTCTGTAAT
>NW_013952548.1:817622-819040 GCF_001266775.1 Austrofundulus limnaeus
TACCTGCACTCTCCTGATCCAGTAAAGTGTACGCACTGTACCTGTGGAGGTGGGCCGCATTTATTCACAAAGCCTCTGACCCCTGTAATCTCCTTGTTTCTTCCAATTTAATTTTTTTTCAGGATATTTTAGGGCCACAGCGTGTAAAACATAGCGTGTGTAAACACCAACCAATAAAAGAGCACAGATGTGAGGGCAACAAAATCATAGCAATCACATCAAATTTTGTGTTTCTTTTGCTGTTTCCCCCCCTCCCTTCCCCTCCTCCCTGCTCTTGCCTGGATTCTCGTGTTGAGCAACACACAAACTCCCTCATGAAATCAGGAGCTTTAAGTGTGATGATGCAATATATTCCTGCTGCGTGTTCCGAAACAGAACAATCACAGTCAAAACGTTTAAAAAAAAAAAACACAGGCTTCATTCACACTGCAGGCAAAAGTGGCCCAAACCTCTCTTTTTTTTTCTCCCCTTTATACAAACTTTATCTGTTTTCCATGACAGTCTAATTTAAAATTCAACCCAGGTCATGTTTGTATGTGGTACTAAATTATAAACATTATCCAAGGTTTCCGTGCAGCCATACATCTCCACACTGTTGACCGATTTCCCCTCTGATTCACAGAAGCCATTCCATTTTCCCACAAAGTCTTATTTTTCAGCAACATGTAAATTCCCAGTAGCTGATCACCTTCAATGACAGTGATGCAAAATCAAATGGAAATTGAGGAGCAATCAAGAAATCAACATTCTGAGTGATCATTTGTTTCTATGATTTAAAAATGAGCATCAGCATAAAAAACAATTTGATTTTTTATGCTAATTTGTGCTCAAATTTAAAACTTTTGTTACATTTTTCAGTGAACCAAAGCACTTTTTGCTCTGTAAACACAAGAACTTCAAAACAGCTTTTGCAGGTGCTAAAGAGTTTGGTCTTTATGCACAGTTTGAACCAAAACCTGAACCTTTTAGTCAGCACCAATACGTCTTAATGGTTTTTATATTCACAGCAATTAAAACTTATATGAACAGTCCCTGTGTTGAAGCTTTCCTCCTGCTGAGAGATAACGTCATTTAGTCATTGTAGTTATTTCATCTGCTTCTATAGAATAAAAGCAACGAAACAAATTGGCACACAACACTGTCTCCACAACACTAATTTTACAAGCCTGTTAGTATGAAGTGGCAAATGTCATCTGTAGTTTTGATTTGCTGATATGGGTGAGTGCACGGTGTAGGGCAGAGGGGATCATCGGCTCGTGTTCCGACAATGTTGTCCTCCGGGACAACAAAACGGCAGAGTGGTAATTAGAAACACAAGCTGCACAACACACCTYAAAATGCCAAGGACGTCCGTGTGAGTTAGTCGGGATAAAGTTGTCGTCCCACGTCTGAGAGCCAGCGGAGCAGGAAATGATGGG
>NW_013952548.1:822976-824651 GCF_001266775.1 Austrofundulus limnaeus
TCGATCTGATGAGTGAGAAATTTCCTGACAAATAATCTTGTTTTCGGTAGAGGAGAAATATGTTCCYCCAGTTTCAATATAATCATCTCTGTCTGTCACATTGTTGTTCAGCTTCCTGTTGTTTTTGATTGTCAGCGATGGGAGAAAGCAATTTTGCTTCTCGCTACTTTGGGGGGAAAATAAATAATAAAAAAAAACCCTCTCAACAATTTGTTTGAAAACATCAACAAATTGCCACGCTATACTCTGTCATTATGTTCGTCATGAGGATATGGCTGCTAGCTGCACGTGAGGCAAAGCAACTGACAAGCTGTCCAAAACTATTAGATGGAATAATTCAATTAAAAGTTTTGTCAAAGGCGAATTTTGTTCATGCCTGAGTGTGTGTCTATTTGTCTCACCTCTTGGCAAAAGATCTAATAACCCAGTGAGTTTATGAAACAGGCAACAAATAGTGACCGATGCATCTATCCATTATCTATACTCTATATTCGCTTTTCAGAGCCACAGGTGCCCATATCCAGCAGTCACTGTGCGAGGGGCAGGGTACACCCTGGACAGGCTGCAAGTCCATCACAGGGACACATAGAGACAAACAACTCACTCACACCTAGGGACAATTTAGAGTCACCAGTTAACCTAACAGTCATGTTTTTAGTGTGTGGGAGGAAGCCAGAGTGCCTGGAGAGATGCATGCAACCTGTACCCAGAAAGGTTCCCAGRCCAGGATTCTACCAGCTGAGCCACCATACCACAGATGTACCAGCACAACTGATTAATGGAGTCAATCCCATCTCAAATAGTCATCACAGCTAAGTAAAATTATATCTTTTGGAGTCAGCCTGGTTTGTTATAAAATATGTCATAAACCATTGAGCAGATTTTAGTGAAACTTTCAGAAAGTAATCACTGCCTGTACGTCTACACCTCATTAACATTTAAAGTCAACCTATTTTAAGATGTCCACAATATTTTACAGATAACGCCGTTGTTTTATTGAATGCTTAGTGTTATGGACWAATTATTTATATCTGTTTCACCTTGACGCTGTCCAGTACTCATATATCTTATGAAAACTTCTTTCGGCTGTGTTAATCTGTTTGCCGCAGACGTCAAGACTCCAGCAACGCATTGACCTCTCTTGTTTTTGATAAGGTAGCTCTTGGGCTGAGAGCCTTGTTATTGGTTTAGGTGGGTACATTTGTCGGATTGTGATTGGTTGTAAACTGTCACATGATGTTAACATGATGTTATATYATTGGCYGCTCCCRCTGAYGAGGCARCCAYAACTCGACAGATTTCCTGATTGACCTCTGTTTGTTGWTGCTCAAGATTAAATCATTTGACGACCATACACGCAGACTTTCTGTGCATTTATTCCAAYRTGTTTCTGCATTCTTGGTARAACTTGCCACAACACTTAGCTAARATCTGGTGTGGTAGTAATTCAGTCRTCCTCATAACGTACTCACTTCTTGCATAATTCACAGTATTAAAAAGAAAAAAATTGTATAGGTCTTCTGGACGGGTTCTTCTCTAATGAAACGTTTCGTCTCTCCTCCAAGAGACTTCTTCAGTCTGAGAGTTTCAGGCTAAATTCAGGCTCAGTTTCGGAGAAACTGAGACGCTTATTTTCTAAACATGATGTCCCAGTGGCTTTCAAACACCAAAACAC
>NW_013952548.1:824913-828046 GCF_001266775.1 Austrofundulus limnaeus
GTTTGAAAGCGTGTTTTGGTGTTTGAAAGCCACTGGGACATCATGTTTAGAAAATAAGCGTCTCAGTTTCTCCGAAACTGAGCCTGAATTTAGCCTGAAACTCTCAGACTGAAGAAGTCTCTTGGAGGAGAGACGAAACATTTCATTAGAGAAGAACCCGTCCAGAAGACCTATACAATTTTTTTCTTTTTGATTTTTTACCTGGATTACTGAGATGCATCAGGACAATTCACAGTATTCCTTCATGTCATTTATGAGGTTTGACCAAAGCAGCTATAACTCTGTCCTTTCTTACCGTAATATGATCATTGTTTCAAAAAATATTGCACAATTATGTAGAAATGTAGAATTTTTTATTTAATTTTTTTAAGGAACACATTTTTTTCTTCTTTGAAAGTATTGACCGGACAACTGAAAGAACATAACGACACCGTGCGGGTTTAAATTGATTAAGCAGTGTCTTCGCTTTGCTCTGTTCGGAACAAAAATTGCAAGGAAAATGACTGATTCACTCACGGCACACATTTGAAAACAAAGCAAACGAAAAGATGAACGCAAGACACCAAGATGGTTTGCTTTTCTTGTCACGTCGTAAAGAACTTATGTTTCCATTAAAGACCAAAATAATAAACCCTCACTTTCTTCTTTATTCTTGTTCTCCTGCAAGAATTCTCTCTCTTTGTGTAAGACGTGTCTTGCAAGAGTATTGACCCTAGTTGTTTTTTTTTTCTCACTTATTTTGTCTCTTTTCAACCTTGAATGCAAAATGGATTTTTGCAAAGTTTTAAATCATTTGATTCAGCTAACCTGCCTGACAATTTAAAGCTGCAAAATATGCAATTGTGAGGCAAGACAAAAACTTGAAAAGAACTAAACACTGCATAAAAATTCACACTGCCCACATTCAATACTTTGGAAAATAGAAATTGCTGCTAGTCTCTGCAAATACACTTTATAAGGTGGTGATTTTTTTCTATGTATTTGTAACTTTCTCATGAACGACTGAATGAATGAGAATGGATGAATGCTCTGACAAGGTCACCCTAATACATGTGACATTAACACAACTACATAAAGTCAAAAATAAAACTCTCAAAATGACTTTGGACTTGTTAGGGGGATTTAAAACCCTCATTTGAATAAAACTCTTTTCACATTCAGATTAAAGGAGAGTCCATTTTCATTCATAGAATATAATTATTTTTAAAAAGGTGTAAAATATTCACCTCCGGCACTTTTAACTCGGTTTTGAACGAGATGAAGACTAATATCAATCACTGTCATCCACCTCTGAAAAGTGTGAGAAACCTTCAGTTCACAAAAGCAGCATCCGGGTTTTAATAAGCAGCGAGAAACGAGAGCACATTACACCTGTCCTTAAATCACTGCTGCTGACTGGCTTCCAGCAAGCACCGAAATTAGCACTTGAGTTCTCACTTAGCAAGGGAAGGCTATAAAAATATATCACAGCGCTTTCAGCTTGTAATTTCTGCTGTCCAAAGTGGCACTGAAGGGGAGCTGAGAAAGTCATGCTAAGATTGGGAACGCCAAGAAAACTTCAAGATAAAATTGCACTTCTGCTGAGTACAAAAGTGCAAAGAAAAGAAAGTGTAAAGGAGATGAAAGGGTTGTAAGGGTACAACATTGTACTACACAAAAGTAGACCTATGATTGTACTGCCTCACACCAAAATGACTGGTTGTATAGTTTTATAAAAACTGGTTTATATTTATTTAAAGAAAAAAATACAATTAAATCTGCCCAACTAACACTGCTATCACACTACATTTTAGATTAATATGAATGATTTTTAAGTAGGCCCCTATTTATGTTTTTTAAAGACCAATTGGCTTTAGCAGCCATCTTGAGTCATGTTGATTCCCAAAGTTAAAACATTAATATCTCACCTGCAGATGCATGTGATATTAAAAACATGTTTGATAAAAATGAAAACATCCCGTCTTCCTTCCTCATAAGAATGGAAGCCAGGGGCGGAGCCAGGGGCGGAGCCAGGGGCGGAGCCAGAGGGGTGGCCATGGCCACCACCGAGACATCTTTGGCCACCCTACAGGATGTGGCTGTACCATCCGTACTGTCCCGGAAGCACATTAGCATGTAGCGTTTCGTTAAACCGATGACAGAATTCATTCAATTTCAATCTTTCATCACCTGCAATGTTTCATAGAAAAGACAACGTTGTGAATTTTTATTCCAGGAAAAAAAAATTAAACAAAGAAAAGATGTGTTATAACATGATTGTCTAGAAAATAGTTAGCAAGTTATTATAAATAAACATGAAGGCATTGCAAATCTATATTTTATTAATCAAAATAAATTCAATATTAAAACTGTTTTCAGAATATGATGTAACACACCTTTATAATTAAGTATAGAAATAAATACTTTCGGTATTTTGTCCTAAATAGAGCATATTCCAGAAGTCTATCATTTAGCGCAAAAGAGCTAAACGGACCGTGCTACCGGGACGAATCAGGAAGCCACACAGGCCACTTTCAGTGAAATGATATTAGTGATGCAATATTCCTCCTGAACWGTTGGTGGCAGTGTTTAACAGTTTGAAACACAGAATCACCAAGCTCTAGCATTGAAGAAGAGAATAAACATTTTAGACAATATTTTATTTTTGTTTTAATACAGTAGATACATAATCTGACTTAAGGTGTCAGTTTTACAGTAAAACAACAACCAGAAAATAAATGTTAGACCAAAACTAAATATAACAGCTGATGAGAACAACTTATCTAAATACACAACTGGAAAAAAAAATCCATATATTTTTAACCATGGACTACCAGCATCCTTTGCAGCTCACTCAGACTATCTAAGGTGTTTTATTATTATTATTATTATTATTATTGTTATTGTTGTTGTTGTTGTTGTTGTTGTTATCAAACAGATTTTTAGATTTATTATATTTTTTTCAAATTCTGATATATTTTGTAGAAAATTTAGCCACAGTTCATTTTAGATTTTGAGTTTGTTTTAAAACTCTTTAAAACAGAATAAAACAAAAATTATTTCTCCTAATTTGTCCTTGGTGAAGTTTTACAGATTACATATTTTAAAACACAAACACACACACACACACACACACACACACACACACACACAC
>NW_013952548.1:828064-829437 GCF_001266775.1 Austrofundulus limnaeus
ACACACACACACACACACACACACACACACACACACACACACACACACACACACACACACACACAGCAAACGATTATTCAAGTGCAGGGGGGGAGAGAGACACAGACATTCAATTTTAAATGTATTCCGTCTGCCAGCTCTGCCATTCCTTCGAAAACAAACAGTTTTGTAGCATCTTCTTTTGTGTGTCTTCACACCGTCTGTGTGGCTCCCCAGAGTCGCTGCTGCATAAACGGGCAAAAGAACGCTGAGGGCTGCATGCAAACCCAACATATGTACCACGTCGGCATTCCAGACTCACAGTCATTATGCTGCACTCCAAGGAGACTTGTTAAAAACATTTTGGAGATGCAAACTTTCATTCCATTTGCAAGTTATCTGTGCAGTTTGTCACAGCAAAAGTGTTGTGATGTAACTTCGGTGCTCCCATGAGGATGTCTGTCAAAACGCTCATCTCTTCTTTCTTGCTCTGCTTCAACTGAATCTGCCTGGTGCACCCCCCTGCAGTGGCCTGATAGACCCTGATGACAATCGTATGTATGAGTAATCAGTAGAAGCTCTGGAATAGGCGGCGTGAGTCACGACAGCCGAGATGGTAATAAACTCTGCTCTACAAGATGCCTTAAAAGCTTTCTCCTTTGGATGTGGAGCAGCAGAAAAGCTCCTACCCAGTAAATAGCAACCATTGAGTCGATTATTCTTTATCAAACTAGGCCATCCGTCTCTTTGCTCCCGTCTTTTGTACACAGCTATCAGACCTGGGCCACTGAAGAGGGAAAAGGACAAGCCAAGAGAAGGTAATGATGTTTGTGATGAGCCTCAGTGTTGACTTAAGTCGAGCTGCAAGATCCCTGGACTCTCACACTCAGGCCATTACACTCTCCCTGTGCTTCCCCATAAGCTGCCAGAGAGCTTGGATGGAATGAAGATGCTCTTATTTTAGACTGTGGTGACCATTAGAACAGCCACAGATGTAAGCACGACTTTAATGTGTCAGCCTCTTAAATATAAACTTTTTTTCTCCAAGTGTTGTAATGGCTACCTTTAACTACATTGTTTAAGTTTTAAAACAAGACTTTTTTATTTTTTAATTCAGACCTCAGAACATAATCTTTGCAGTTAATGTGCTCGAAATAAACCAACTTTTTGTATTGTAGGGTGCAAAAACGAGAGTATTTGAAAAAAAGAAAATCKAACAGGTGAAACTTGGGCCTCTTTGATGACCACACAATTAAAATCAGCTCAGAAATGTTTGTGGTAATTAGCTCAAGCTCACAAATGTGCTCAAACTACAACCTCTAAATAGAGCACTTAACTAAATAAACACATCTACAGGTTATTTTTTTTATTTTTGCATTGATTTCTTTTAAAAC
>NW_013952548.1:830056-836962 GCF_001266775.1 Austrofundulus limnaeus
CGGCCAGGACTCGGCAGTTCACACTCACCTGCCGGCCAGGACTCGGCAGTTCACACTCACCTGCCGGCCAGGACTCGGCAGTTCACACTCACCTGCCGGCCAGGACTCGGCCGTTCACACTCACCTACAGGCCAGGACTCTGCAGTTTACACTCATCTACCGGCCAGGACTCTATAGTTTACACTCATCTACAGGCGAGCACATGACCCTCTATGAACAATAGAGCTAATCAAGGCACTAAGGACCTATTGTTAGGCGATGACCCTCTTTTGCATGTGAYTAACCWGTTTGTCCATGTGGAGGCAGTGCTTATAAGGCTGAATTCACCTGAAACTCCTCAGACTGAAGAAGTCTCTTGGAGAGGCAAAACGTTTCATTAAAGAAGAACCCATCCAGAGGACCTACTGATTTTTTTCTTTTTGATTTTTCTACCTGGATTACTGAGATGTATCAGGACAAAACAGATTAAATTTTTCCATAGCACACAATGAATATACATATTTTTGCTTCAGTTAATCAAATAATTATCCACCTATTTATATTGGGGAAAATGTGGCCACATTAAATTTTGTTCACATAATTTTAATTGTGTAATCAAAGATATTTAAACTGAAGAAAAGCATATTGCAAAGTTTCAGCTATTTATTAGTTATAGCCATTTTTGTCTTGATTAACCATCTTGAATTAGACTGATTGCGAAAGCTATTAAGTTGTAGAAGGACATCTAAAGATTACTTTCTGTATGTTTCAAACAATGTGTCCTGTGGTTTATGAGCTATTTTGCTAAWAGAAAGGTATGAACACAAACATTCTCTCTTTGGTGGTAGATAATGATTAGTTTTTTGAAATGAAGCCTAAAGACGATGTAATTTTCTCMGTCAGGCAGCCAAGAATGGTCTAAATATTTTAAATCTAAATGTTATAATTGAGGGATCGTTTAAAACAGGATCAGTGTGCATTATTGAGTAMGTTTGAGAATAGCTGCACAAGGCCACACCGTTTTAAAGAAAGCTGTTGGCAACCTGCCTCTGGGAGGAGTAGGGGGAAAAAAAAGACAACAGAAAGAGAACGGATGGTTGCATTAACCTTACAGCATCAATAACAGCTGACGAACATTTGTTTGCGAACGCCAACAACTCTTTGCCCCTCTTGATTTTGCTGAAGCTCAGCAGCTGTTTGCTGTCACAGAGGTGCTCGCTTCTCCATGACTACAACTGGGCTGGAAGGCTGCGCCGCTTTAGGATGTTCAGCAGAGACTGACGCGGGGAACCAATTGGCAGTATTTAGCAAGTAAACATGTTTAGGCTCATTTCCATGTTTCACCTGGCTGATAGGCCCGGCATTAGAGTGGTCTGCCATAAACACTAAAAAAAAAAAAACACACACAGCAGAACAGGAAAAAGCATTGTGCCTGTCACGCTTTGCTGCTTAAAATGCAAAGCAAGCCGCTCTCACTTGAAACTTGCCCATAACAAAAAACAGTGCTTCTTTTGTGCTTGGCACATCACGGCATGATTGGGTTGGAATGAGGTAGTGCTTTTTTTTCCTGTTTTGTTGAAAACTGAGTAATTATCTCAAGTCTCTCTCCACATTCGAAAGAAGCATTGCCCTCTCTTGTTCTGTTTTCTGACGGCATTATTCAGATGAGGTCTGCATTGCAGTCAGAGTCATGTTTACTGACCAAAGCCGCAGTGTGAAATTCAGAATAATTGCTCTCTACATCTCCCCTGGCATTCCTTGGCACATTGTGCCGCTCTGCTCCCTTCAAGCTGGAAGTCCAGCTGACAGAATTTTCCCAAAATGCATTAAGTCGGCCTCTTTGTTCTTCTGTTCGTCTTTGACAAAATCTCATCTTTGAAACTTAACATAAAACGGCAGCAGATCTGTTCATTAGCTTTGAAATCTTTTGCATTAGTTTTGAGTGTAATGAAATGCCAACAGCACAGAGAAAACACCTCTGACCCAACAAGTTTTCTTTGTGTTGGTTTTATTCCACTCTTAGTGAGAATCATCCACGGGAGCATGAAATAAAGACACATTCGGCAGCAGATTGTTGAAAATGGAAGAAAAGCTAAACCAGCAGATGTGTCAGGGCACGGCATGGACACCTCATTAAACCGCAGCATTCCTCAATGTGCAGGGAGGAGTCCTGTGTGTGTGTGGTGGTGGAGGCAGACAACAAACTGGTAACAGTCCCATCAATATGCTTGGCACTGTGCGGGGTTGAATTTGGTGTGTGTTGTGTGTGGGGGGGGGGGGGGTATCGTTTCTACTCAGTGCTGCATGTACTTAAATCAAATCTCCAAAGTGGTCATGTTTCCCMCAGCCGGCGTGTCACTCCCCCAAATTGTTTCATGTTCTTTAGAGCGACTAAATAAAACCAAAAGGCAAACAAATCCTCCAGACACGGAGGCAGAGAAAATACTCGTGCTGGATACTTTGTAGTTCTGTCTAATACTTTTTAGTCGACTTTTTTTTTAATGCAAATCGGCATTTTCTGTTTGATTCTGAAAACCTGGCAAGCTTTAATAAGGGAGGGAAAAAATCTCTTAAGGGTTTACTGCCATCTGTTGGTTCAGAGTGAAAGTGATTATCTCCTGATAAGGCTTTCCAGTGCTCTGCCTTCCTGTTTCTTTGTAATCTATACATTAACTGGACTACTAAATCTGTTTTTCGGGCTTTTAATGTATCTGTACTGACCTTTGTTTTTATAACATCTTGAATCACCATCTCACTTGCATTTCTGCATGCTTGGCTGCACCTTTATTTTCATTTAAATAAGGATAAGAGTGAAGTGACTGAGATTGCCGTTTGCACCTCGGGTTATGAATGTCAGCCTGCCTTTCTTGATTGGATGATTAGGTGAAATGAAATGAAATCAACCAGTCGAAAAAAAAAGTTTGAGAACGAACAGGTTGCTGTTGAACACAATGGATGCAGTRAAAAGCAGCGTGTGCTTAGCATGTCTGAAATGTTACACAAATAAACAACTCCAATAATGAAAAACGATTACTTGTGATTAATTTTTTTTTATTTGTGATAAAGGGAGAAAACCCCTACAAAGCCTGCATGGATTTATTACATGAGATTTATGAAACTTTTTTTATAGGGCAAAATTACTGCCATAATTGCTGTTTCAACTGGCACAGGTCCGTTGCCAATGTTAGTGGCAGAATGTAAAAAAAAAAAAAAAAAAATGGCAGTCAATTTGATGCTGTCATTCATATACCTGGCAGAAATGTAAAGACAAGGTCACAAAATCTGTTTTTTCTTTCAGACGACCAGCAAATCATGGCTCCATAGAAGAACCACTGGCAAATAAAAGGTCTGTCATCAAACTGCCCAATTCTAAAGGGATCCGTCTTTGAGGGGGAAACAAAATCTTCTCTTTGTTATGAGAAAGGACTTTCAATACATTTAACCTAAATCTGGCACTGAGAATGGCTCTTCGAGGAGTAAAAAGAGAAGTACAAGTATTGATTTAAAGAGGCAAGTCCAAGAAATATTAAAGCCCTTCTGTGACAGTTGAACAAAGATAGGCAGAGGTAGAGAATAGACAGGGAAAATGGAAAACATCCACAGACAGCATCTGGTGTTAGGTTCATTTAAAACCAAGGAGGTTGTTAAAAATCCTCAGTCTGCATCCTCTTCCTCAGATTCAGACTCTGAAAGGATGAAAACTGTTAGTGTGCTCGACCATCTTTGTAAGAAACATCAATGACACGTTYGAGGGGGCCTACCTTCCTCTGCGTTCTTGAGCCACTGCACGAACGTTTTCATCTGTTCAATGAAAACACTTTTTCCTTTGGCTACATGGGCTTCGTTGTACCACTTCAGGATAGTGTCTTCACTTAAGACATCCGCTTTAAAAAAAATAAAAAGAAGAGAAAAAAAAAGAAAGAACAAGAAAACCTATTTAACATGATGCCAAATGCACAGATGCAAGCCCAGGTGCTTGGGGGGGAAAATAAATAAAAAAATACAAATGTCGCCAGGGCTGGTTGATGACATCAATCAAGACAAACTTTTGGCTATAATCTCAGACCATCTGGCATTGCTCATACATGCCTTCTTCGCTTCCCACCATAAAACAAACTTTGCTTCCTCGCAAACAAACACGGAAACAGGAACCTTCTGAGCGCAGTTATCTCACCTTTGTAGAACAGAACGACGATTTTCTGGAAGGCCTTCATGAAGTGGATGTTGTCGTAGCAGTATTCCTGGACCTTCAGCAGAAGGGTAAGTTCTGAGAGGCCCTGGCTGGTGAAAGCCTTCAACAGTGGGCTGTATTGCTGAAGAAACGAAACATTTAGAGTTAGAGGAACCTGACTTTATAGATCTGACAGCTTTACTGAATAAGTAGGGGAGAGATGAGTTTTTTTTCCTCTGATTTCTTATGTTTCTATCCACCCTGCTGGGAGAACTTCTTTGATTTAGCAAATTATCTCTGCTAGGTTATGTGCTGACTGCAGACTGGATTTGGCAATATCTTACAGTTTAAGTGACACACTTAAGCTTTAGATTGGTTTCTTTACTGTCATAACTGCGGGAGAGAAAGGGAATGGTGCAATCGCATATTGAAGGYGTCACCTTTAGATGTTTGATGGCTTGTTCTGCAACCAGCTCCTCCTTCTTGTTCCACTCCACTGAGCTCATCACGCTGGCCCACATCAGTCCAATCATTGTCTGCTCCGAGATGTTGTTCTTCTTCATTTCCTCTCGAGCGTATGCGATAATCTACAACACGTTAGCGACAAAGCAAAAAGATTCAGCATATAGAAAAATCTTGCCGCTTATCCAAAACTGCGGCACCGTGCGGCATGAGAACTCTCAGAGAGGCTTGCGGGAACTGATAATATTGTCGAGGTTGAGTGGATTTCAGGAACTTTTCATTGATTCACTGCATCCATTTCACCACCACGTCTCAAGACAAAGGCAGGCAGAGGTCAAGTAGAAAGCAATTTGCAGTGCTAGTCTCAGTGGCATGCCGCATGAAAAGACCTCAGCGTAAAAGAAGCAGGAAAAAACTTAAAGGACTCACATCCTTGAGGGGGTCCCCACGCGACATCAGATCCTGTATCTCTTTCTGTAGCTCTTTGCGGGCACCTATAGACTGCTGGTTTTTGGCGAAGTCTGAAAGCTCCTTAAGCCCGGCATCATTGAAGTACTTAGAGAAGTGTTCACTGCTGCGCTTGTTGGCAGGAAACAGTTCCTGAAAGGAGTCGAGTGTTGAGAGAAACTTGATTTAGCCAGACAGGCCTTTATCTGCGATCATTGTTTTTCTGTCAACTGAATGTCACAATAGTTTACAATCCAAATATTGTGGTTTTCTTTATTTATACTTTACTTTTTTAAACAGCCTAGTCTGGGATTGCAAAGGATCACCAGCAATATTGGATTCACAAACTCACAAAACACATTTTAAACTAAAAATCATTGAAATTTGTTAAGAGCAAAAATTTCTAAACAAACATAGTGAGAGCAAGCGTTCTATTTGGTTTATTTCTATTTACTGTGGCTGATCTGTTTTAACTTTTTAATAAACTAACTCACAATGAACGGCTTCCCTGATTTCTAAAGACTAGTATCGGCATCGAGAATAAAAAAACAAAACTCATATCGGTCAACTTTTCCTACTTTGCCGGATGGAATGTGTGTGGCCCCTGGCGGAACAAGTTGATGATCACTAGTTTTAACTGGTAAGGATTCCTAAGTTCATTTTAGCCATCAGACTACACTCACTTCTGACACCTGTCAGTGGTAAAGATTTTGCATTAAAGATGCGATTCTCACCATGAGTCTGTTGTCCATGCCAACCTTTCGAAGACTGCCAGCGACTGAATTTATGTCCTTCTCCGAAAGCCAGGATTTGAAGAGTTTTACGGCAAAGCATGCCGAAACACCTGAACAAATGCATAATAATGTGTGTCAGCTGTTGCCAACAGATCTGATTGGATTAAGTTAGACTTCAGTAAACCATTGGTAAACAAAAGCAGCATTTAACTGAAACAACGCCATAAAGCAGTGGGAGTTTAGCACGGTAGTAATGCATCTATATTCAATTTAAAGACACTATGAATTCAGCTAAATTTTCAATAGTTTCAAATGTATGAAAATGTGAAGTAGACCTCAAGTTGCTCTAATTTATCACGTAAGTTTCTGGGCCAAATGACTATAAATGGGCAGTGTTGGATTAGTTGAGGCTATTCATCAGCTGCATAGATTGTGGCTATTTTTTCTTCCTTCTGCAGCCAGAAAAAGACAAACAGAACCAAATCAAAGCCAGACAAGACTCAGAGTACCATCTGCATCATTTTACAATCAATTAGTAGTCCAAGCATGCCTTGAAACCACTTATTCATGCAGATTATTTTCTTTTTTTTCTGGTTTCTTTTGTTGCTTATACAGACAATGACTTTCCATCAGGGTTAACAGTTATGTGGTTTAAGAACATGTCATTGAAACCCTTCTGATAAAACAAAACAAAAATCATAAATTAATAAGATATTAGCGAATAAAGCTCATTGTCTTTGTTTAGAAATAATAACAATAATGCTAAAATCAACCTCCCTGAACATCAACACGGCCTAACTGTCATTATTGGCTGGGCTGCTGTTTGATCAGATGTCATTCTCGCTCCAGTTCTTCGAGGGTAACCTTGTGTGTCATGGCCACATGCAGGCATCTGTCCTTGGAAACTAGTTTTTTTCTGTCTGCCAGTAGGAACACCTGTTAATGTAGATGTCCCCAAATGTTTGATTAAAACTCATTGATAATGCAAGAAATAATTAGAGGTGTCCCGATACCAGTATCGGAATCGGATCCGATACCAGCATCAAGTACTCGTACTCGTAAAAGCCAGCCGATACTCTTAACCGATACCACTTTTGTCCCCTCCTGTGCTGC
>NW_013952548.1:839178-842117 GCF_001266775.1 Austrofundulus limnaeus
ACATTCCAAAGTATGTACTTGTAACTAAAGCTTTGTCACACTGTGAAAAGATTAGATATCAGCCGATATTGGTCTTTTTTTTTTTAGAATATTGGTATCTGTCTGATAATTAAATCTGGGCTGATATAAAGTCCAATATTGATTTCCCATTTTTAGCTCTGAGTTTCTGTTTTTGGAGGGGAAATGTGTATTCATACGAAATGATATTTAATAAGGACTTGAGGTTGGTTTTTTTTTTGGTTTTTTATTTAGTTTTTGTTTGCAGATCATTACTGTTTAATTTATTTTTTGAGAAAAAGGCGTAGATAAGATTTTTTTCTTCGTGTCGCCTTTCATTTTATTTGTCATTTGTTTTTTTTTGTACATAAATTGTTGTTTTTTAAAGAAATGAAATGAATAAATAAATACATGTTTTGCTAATTGAAATGGTTGGTCAAGTGGTGTCTGTCTGATCATGATAGTGTTAGTGATGTGTCAGCGGCCTGGTCATTTTTTTACAGTATTGAAAAAAAGACAAGTATATTTGTGCGTATGTGTATATAAATAATTTGTTTGTGAAATATCTGTAAATTGGTTATTGGCCATAACGTCAATAATAAATATATCGTATATCAATATTGTCTGAAATTTTCTTGTCAGTGCATCGCTCATATTTATATATAAACACAGGTGTGTGTAACGGTGTGTAAAATAAATTACATGAAAGCAAAGGTGTGAGGATTAAAAAAATGTTAAGAAAAGATAATTGTTCAAGTGAACATCTGTTCTCAAACACAGCAGAAATCTGCATGTAAAAATCAGCACTTCTTGTGTAAGACTAAAATTAGTAAGGGTGGGGTTTTATTTTATTTTTAGGTGCACTGCATCTGAGGACAAGGAAGGTGATGAATTGATTTTCAAATATACAAGTGGTGTGCTGATGTCCCCCGACACTGAACAATTTGAATAGTAAATGTTTGAAGTTTTTGAGACGAGTGTTTTTCTGGACTAGAATTGAACAGGGAATGAAGTAAACCTTATTGTTTTTGGTGCAAGATATTCAACTGGGTAAGGGGGTTACACTGTGTGTGAGAACAAAAGTAGTTTGTTTTGCTTGTTTGAGGCGGCGCAGAGTGACAAATCCTGAAATGTCTATGTTGGACATGTTTAAAATCTACTTAATTTAAAAACACACATTTAACCCCTGGTTGCAGTCTGATGTGTGACTGAATGTTCGCAGAGGTTTTTGAGATGTATTATTGTATGCACTTACCCAGACTTGAATCTCTCAGGCAGAATTATGTCACAGGGAGAAAAAAACTTGAATATCAACAATAAACCCCCAKAATCACTGGAATACATTTTATGAGCTTTTGTTTAATCCCAKTGAGATCACAGATTGCATTTCCAAGGGAGGTCTGGGCCTGAAGGCAACCTAAAAATACCTATTTTGCTTTAGTTTTTTTGGAAAGAATACCTGAGTTTTTGGAAAGAGTACCTGTAGAAAACCTATTTAAACAAGAGGAAAACATGCAAACTCCACAAAGAAAGACCTGAGGCCAAGGCCGGGGATTGAACCCAGAACCTTCTGCTCTGAAGCAGCACCATTAAGCTGTCACTAAGCTGTCATGCTGCCAATTTTACAAGTTTAAAGTCTAACAGAGTCTAAAATGAGCAGTTAAACAATACTGTGCACCAAATTGAGAAGATAAACAGGGTACCTTCTTTGACCAGGTTCTCATTGAAGAGACTGCTGAGAATGGAGGCAGGGAGATTGCCATTGGCTAGCAGAATCCCTGTTAGCATGGCCAGTTTGTTGCGGTCAGACTCTGTGAAGCCCTTGAGAAACAAGAGCAGCTGCAAAACAGTAAAAAAATATAAATACAGATCTGTAGGGTCAAATAAATTAGACAATATACTTTTCAAAATGTGTTATTTAAAGAATCAGGAAAATGGACTTTGATCAGTTTTGAAATTTAAAGATCCTTAAACAAACAAACCTTTTTGATTTCCTCCTCAAATCCCTTTTCCAAGTATTTGTAACGCCTGATAAGCTTGTTGAAGACCTACAAATGCAAAACATATATAGTTGCAAGTACGTGACATGTTTTGTTCCTGTCCAAAATGAGCAGAAACGAGTGCTGACCTGTGCGTATGCTTGCATGGTCTCCATGTCCTCCTGTGCTTTGAAGACACAGAACTCTGCACAGGGTACATCTGTCAGAGTCCCTCCTGGTTCTAAATATAAAAAATATTTCAATTTAATTTATCTCAGGACTGAACAGCTCTGACAAAGTCTATGCAAGGTTCTTTCCTTCCTTTAAGATGAAACATGTCTTAATTGTTGCAGGCGTTGTCCCTTCCAGTATCATTTTTTGAAGCAAAACCAGAGATCAACTATGACATCATGTAAATATTACCTTCAGCTTTTGTACAAATCACAGCAAAGCAAGATAGGAGGGGTGGGTCAAGAACTTTCTTAATTTAAATTGTGATCAGTAATTAAACAGACTGATTTCTCAGTCCTAAATGTAAGATTTTATATGTTTTGCAAGGCAACTCACCCAGCATGCCACCCGCCACCAGGATGTCAAAGAGAGTCTCAGCATATCGCCGGTAGTCAAGCTTGGCACCGGAAGAGTCAAGGAATTTTGCGACAGCTTCCAGATCAGTGCCAGTTTGGTTCAGACCTTGGACAATACTTTCCTGAAACTGGGTAGGGTCAAATCTCTCTTTTTCATCTGTGAGAAAAAAACAAAACAATGTTGACTCAGCTTGAACCATCCCAATAACTTGTGACCAGTGAGGAAAGTTGATCTTTAAAAAAAATGTTTATCTGACAGCTCCTGACAGATAAAACCTCAAAATTATTTGCTACAATTATTTTGTTTTCAAATTATTGTAGCCGCTTTGTAAATTTTACTGCTTGTGGCTGCAGTTTATTCCTATATATATATATA
>NW_013952548.1:842563-854423 GCF_001266775.1 Austrofundulus limnaeus
AATAATAATAATAATAAATTATCACATTGTACAAGTTGTAATAGTGCTGTAAGTAGTGAGCAAGAAAATACAAATATATGTGGATTAAGTGTGAATGTGAGTTTTTGAGGCCTGCTCCGAGGCTCCTCACCTCTTTTTCTTGTTTTGAAACGCTGGCCTGTTAGCGTAGGCTTCTGTTGCCTTTGATTACTCATAAAAATACCCTGCAAAACAAAACAGGAAACAAGTTAGGACTAGAAAATACAACTCATAAATCGGTACTAATCACTGTTGCAAAAACCCGACGTTGCGACATTTTCGATGACTGACGGTTCAGATGATGTCGATTTAAAACGTGGAGGTTTTGCGAGACTGTGTCGTGCGTAAACCAACACAGATAAAAATAATCAACATCTGAACCGAAATGAAACTTTTAAGGTTGTAAGTATTCGGAAATATTTGCCCAAACGATCTGACAAAAGGACAACAAGGCTGACTAATGAGTTTATCTCGTTAAAGCTAACAGAAGTAGGACAACCCGAGCCAGTCTGTTAGCTTAAAACCACGCCGTCGTCTACGCAAACCGTCGTTTTATTTTTTCTTCCCCTTTCGGACACAAACTAACGCAATAAAAATATAAACATTGCTTGATCATGCAAAGAACAAAGTACCGAATAAACCCACCGAAATCCCCTTTTGGATTAAAACAGCCCGTGACAAAAGACAACAGTACAACTGGATTTTAGCATAAGCAGGTACCGGAAGAAGGAAATAGCATTACGTCAGCGCGCATGCGCATTAACACAATCCAGAAAGTGCGCAACAAGATAGGAAAAACTAAGAAATAATTGATAAAGTAGTGCGTAGTTCATCTGTTTTTCTTGAAAAATAAATTATGCGAAATGAACTCGAAATGCCATAACATTTTATTCTGAATAAAGTGTCACAAACATAGAAAGAAAAGCATGTGGCAAAGAAAATAATAAAAAAAAAGAAGTGTTTCAGTCCTGCATGTTAGAAGTCAGCATCATTAAAATGTTGTCAGCAAGTCGTTGCGATCTTGAATTAAGACACAGGAGGGGGACATTGTGCTGCCGGGTGGATGATGCGTCTGTCCATACGGGATGAAGGGGAAACTTTAATGATGCGTTGTCATTCACCTCGTAAATCTGAGTGTTCACTGAAATCTGTAAGTTTGATAATGGGAGTTAAAACACATGTTATAGGCATAACATAATAAAATAAATATCTGAAAATATTTTTAAAATAAGCTACAGAGGAATAAGCCACATGTAGTCTGTAATAGAGCCTAAAACAACTACAAAAATTACTCTAAAGTGCTCAGGAAGTATTACATAGCAATCATTATACCAGGAAATAAAATGTGTAACTTGTCTCCCAGGGGAACAGCTTTTGCTTTCTAATTTGTGTAAAGCAGAGTCCAGGTTTAAAACAGTTCCTCATTTTGTTTGATAACAGTTTTAATTCCAAGAAACATTTTCTAGATCAGTAGTTCCCAAGGTTGTGAGTCATGAAACAGCACATGGGGGGTCTTCAGATGATCTCCAGAACACATTCACCATGTTTTTCACAAAAAAAGAAAACAAGTGGTCCTAAATGAATACACGTATTATTCGGTGAATGTTGTGATTGTCTGTGTTGTCTGTGCTCGTTGTTTGACAAGGTTTTAGCAACGTTTATTAAAGTTTTATGAGCCACTTTTATTTTATGGGTTGTATAAATCAGAAATAAGAACCACGTCACTGAGAACGACAACTAGTTAGAAAGTTGCGGGTGTTTCGGAGAAACAGACGTTTATTTTCTAAACATGATGTCCCAGTGGCTTTCAAAGCCCAAAACACATTACGGCAAAAGGCTGGTTCACCCCAAAGATCCGGTGCCCCGGCACAAACAGAGCAATGTTGTATATGCTGTTAAGTGCCAGGAAGACTGCGACCAGTTATACATCGGGGAAACAAAGCAGCCACTGTTCAAAATAATGTCCCAACACAGACGAGCTACATCTAATGGCCAGAACTCTGCAGTTTTCACTCATTTACAGGCCAGCGGTCACTCTTTCAGAGATGAGGATGTTCTCATTCTTGATAGAGAGGAACGTTGGTTTGAGAGAAGAGTAAAAGAAGCCATTTTTGTGAAGAAAGACCGTCCGTCATTAAACAGAGGTGGAGGCCTCCGTTTTCAGTTGTCCCCCTCCTACAGCGCTGCTATAGCCAGTATCACTCCACCCCTGTTAACAATAGGTGTTAATTAGGTGTCAACAATAGCCATGTGATGTGAGTATCAGTCACAWGGAGGCAGTGCTTAAAAGCCTGAATTTTGCCTGAAACTCTCAGACTGAAGAAGTCTCTTGGAGGAGAGACGAAACGTTTCATTAGAGAAGAACCCGTCCAGAAGACCTATGCAATTTTTTTTTCTTTTTGATTTTTCACCTGGATTACTGAGATGCATCAGGAAGACAACTAGTTAGAAAAAAAAACCGGTGTCCTATGGAAGCTTTTGTTTCTGAAATAAATACCAAACATATAGTCAGATGTGCCACATAGGCCTATAAAGACAGCAACGCGTTTTTGTGTATTTATGGGTTGTGTTCAATTMCTGTATCTGAGCAGGGCCTTTTGGCCCCGCCCCCACTTTTGTAAGCATAATCTCTATCCATGCCCAAGTTTATGAATTGATACTTCCATCAAAGTAAACACTTATCTTTCACACACAATGCTCATACATAATGCTTATATATTTGCAGGGAAAAAAATCCCAAATATTAGCTACTACATGGACAGGACAAGAAACGCTTATGTCCGACAACGCGCGAACGCATCACCAGCACCCCCTCCCTCCCTCTTTGCGCTCTGGAGGTGATTAAGGGACTCAGGACTAGCCCAGAGACGCCAGTCCAGCCACTCCCTACGCCCGGCAGCCTCTGAGCTCTCAAACCCAGCCGGAGCTCCATTCAAAGTACACGAGATCCGGATGAGAGCCTCGTCCGAGCCTCATCCAGCGCAGCAGACCCGAGTTTAAAGCGAACACAGCCGGGGAAGAGGGCTTCAGGAACCGCTCCAGAGTTGGACAGTCTCCCCCCCGGGTTTCACAAACTCTTGTCCGCGAAGTGGATTTGGGACAAGGAGGCGCAAGTCTTTACAGAGGAGAAAGAGGCAAGTCGGTTGTGTTTTGTGACTTAGTTATAATGTTAAAATTACTTACCCCCTCCCAGCTTAGTTAGAATGATGCGTTCACGGTAACTTTTCAGAACTTTTCATTGTGTGGAGTCGCGTCTCATTCATTYCATGTCAGTAGAATAAAGGTTTGGACTAACCTTATTTCATTATTTTAAGAAAATATGTGTTAACTATTAAAAAAACAGCTAGGTTTGACCTAAACAGCGCGGTTTGTAGTTTTGTCCTGATCCAAATTAAGGTTCGTGAACGCTAATTGCCAACATCTGTGAGCGAGGGAAGGCGAGTCAAACAGCTGCAGACCCAGAAACTCAGGACTGCAGCTCAACTTTTTATCCCATTCAGTTTGTTTTCACAACACACGTTCTTATTTTAGCTTCATAAGAACAGTGATGGCTATGCAGTTTGTGTGATATTTTTGTAAGAGGGGCAATAGAAAAAGCATGTGTCCATAATGGATTACATTGTTTAATTTGTACACTAAGAGCTGTGAGTGGAGGGTCACACTACAYAGACAAATGCACCTAGTTCGTTTAAATCAGTGGTTCCCAAACTTTTTATCTTCTGACCCACAAAATATCCATGGCAAAAACTTGTGWCCCCAAATATTACTGGTCTGAGTACACRAACTTCRTTAATAACCCTAAAAACACAGGMTTTTTGACAATCTAAACAGCTTGTACACAAATATAAATACTTATTWATAGTTATTTTGTGTTTTTGTAATATTTATAGGGAAAATATTGCATCAGCAATTATTTTATTACACTTTAAATTGATTTCTGGGGATTATCCAAGGTGCTTCATGACCCATAATTGGGTCCCAAGCCCAACTTTGGGAACCAAAGTGCAGTGGTTCCCAAACTTTTCAGCTTTTGACCCACAAAATAACAGTAGCAGAGATCTGTGCCCCCAACTATTTTTGGATGATAAACATATGTATCAGGTCAACAAAACATGGGCATAGTAACAATATTTTTTATACTACAGTTATCCATTTTAAATACACTAACCTCACTCCTTTGTAACAACTAAGGCAAAAAATGTAATTRATTCAGAAAATCTTTTCAGGTCCCGACCCCAACTTTGGGAAACAACTGATTTAAATGATAAACTGACTAAAAGTGGCTCCAATCCATCAGTTTTCAAGAGCGCAGGCTGCTGGCTGGAATAAATCACACATAAGGACCGCATGAATCAAACTATTTACCTCTCTGAGGAGAAACAAACTCCAACGTTTGCCCATGACGGATTGAACTGATGGATAATCTTGTGGGATCCAGTCTGAAAGTTTTTATAAGATGCAGATTTGAGAGAGGAAATTGTTAGAAACAAAATTACAGTATGCTGCAGTTTTTCACTGTAAGGGAAATGTCTTCAGATTTACTGTTTTTCCATGCAGGCTGCTGGAATTTAGTCACAAGAGAATTGGATGGTACACTTTAGATATTGAAGGCATACCATTCCTTGAAGGAATGCATACCGCCCATTTGCTTCTATTACAGCAGTGCATCATCTTAAAATAAATTTAGTTGTATTAATTTCTGTCAAACTTTCTGTAAGACCTTTTGCACAGTCTAATAACTGAGTGAGCTCTCAAGAACTGTTTGGTTTAAAAAGAAAAAAAATCTTGTTAAAGTTGAGTCTCGGCGATGGCCACATTAAATTGTATCTCAATATCTGAGAAATGGGCTGAGTTGTAGCCATTTTGCAAAGGTGGGTTTGCTGTGGTAGCCATTTTGAATGGGGCATTTCCAGAAGCTAAGCAGGTGTAGACGTACATCCAAGTTTCATTAAAATGTTTAAGGTAAGGGATGCACGATATATCGGCATTAATATCGGTATCGGACGATATTGTTCATTTTTTAGAATATCTGTATCGGTCCGATATGTAAAACTGGGCCGATATTAACATCCAATATTGATTTCCCACTGTTTAGCTTTGTGTTTCTGTTTTGGGAGGGGAGCTGGTTGTTTGAACGGCATCTGTTTGATCATGAAAGTGATATTGATGCTGCGTAGCCAGGAATAACTGAAGTAGGGAGCCATGTCAGAGGTCTGGTCGTTTATTTGCGGTATCAAAAAATAACCCAAGTGTGTGTKTGCRTATTTGTATAATATAATTTGTGTGTTTGTACAATATCAGTAAATATTGGTTATCGGCCATAATAGCAGTAATTATATCGGATATCGATATCGGCTGAAATTTTCATATCAGTGCATCCCTAGTTTAAGGTTTGAGAAATTTTGTGGACATTACAGACGCAAATGGCAGAGATGAGAAGTTTTCTTCTTTTGTGGTTTTCCGTAAATATGTTCCGCCTCTTTTGGCCAGCTTCAAGGCACAGTGTATAGGATTTGTTTTCAGCGACATCTATTGGTTGAGTGGTTGAATCATCCCCCCTGCTCCCAAACGCAAAGGAGTTGCTATGGTGTCTCTCAGGTGTCAAAAACCTTTGATAATTCCAACCGCAATGTCTACCAGCAGCTTCAGGTCTAGTGATGTTTCAAGTGGTAAGATTGAGCTTTAATAAGAAAAATCATCCCAGCTACAATGACAGACAACAAATATTACATTTATAGTATTACAACTAAAACCGTTTTTGACGCCGCCACCGAAGTTTGTCCTTCATGAGCCTTCGTAGACAATATGGCGGCTGCCTGTAGTAGCGACCCGCGACCATGGATATATAAACAGCTTTTTATAAGGTAAAAATAATAAAACAAGGTCTTTGTCTGCAATGATTAGACATGTTTTTTGTTATTGTCATTAGTGATTATCTCAATTTCTGCTTTTTGAATTGACAAAATCCTACACACTGTGCCTTTCAGTGTAAGAAACCAGATGGGAACTTTATTACCTGCACTGATCAAACAAACGGTGATGTAAGGCGACTGTGAAAAGTAAGCTTTCAGAGCTGTGGTAGAGAGAGAGAGACTCCTGGAAAAAAGTAACAAGCATTTAGCTCAGCTGGAATAAGGGCAGCATGTGGGACTGTTGGCCAGTACTTCGACTCAGTGGGAGCTTTTTAGGCAGCATGCAGGGAGCAGCCACAGTATTTTTCAACGTGCCAAAAACCCCCATCAGGAGCGCCGTGGGGTGACATGTTGTGGTCTAAAGCAGGGTGTATGGCGGATCAAAGTCCCTCTATCAATGCCATGGTGATGAATGGTGTTTGCACTTGTCTGTCTGTGTAGCGAAGCGTGTGGCTTGTGTTGGGCCTGCGTCAACACAGACAAAGCCTTCCTGAAAGCCTGGAAGCATCAGCGGTCCTCTCGGTGATCCCAGTTCAGTAACTCATCCATATTATGATGCATCAAACGTCCTGCCTCYCTCAGCCTGTTTTCTACAAGAAAAAAAATAAAAAGACTCTTAAGTTAACTGTCTTTAAAAACTTTTCACTGTGCAGTATAACCCTGAACATTTTCCACCCATTCAGCTTAATGGCTTCTGCTTCACTTCCTTYGTGTCCCTATGGAGCCGCAGTAATAACAATGTACGTTCAGCTATTTTTCTCCTTGCCTTGTCGACTCCTGTGCAGCTGCTTTTTCCATTCACTTCCATAGATCTGAGTCATGATGCTGTTTAAATGGCTCTTAGGCAGAGGGCACTCGTACCCCCTGTTCTTCTTTTTTTATATGTTCATTTATTAGCATGAACAGCAAGGAAAAAGGGAAAAAAATAAGGAAACTTTACTGCTTTGAAAATCACAGAAAAAGGATTTATATGGATGCAGTTAGAGAGGACAGGGAGGTAGTCGGAGTGAGGCCAGAGGATACAAACCTGTGAGATGGAGAATTGACTCTGCAACGTGACCCCTGAAGGGGCAATAGCTAAAAGGATAAAACTGTTCTGAATATGATTTGGGCAGTATTGGCAAGAAAAAAAAATCACAATTAATTGCGGTATTTAGCTGATAATGATTAATATGTATTAATTACTCTTAATCCCCTGGAGTCCATGGACATGTGCATGCCCTAGTCGCATGACCAATTTAAATCACTTTAATGGGAAAGATTTGCTCTCTGTAAAAATCTGTTCCAAATTGTGTCAAAAGTGCAGACTTCAGGCTATATATTAATTTTTAAACTGTTGATAGATCAAGTAAAACCTGAGCCTTGATGAATAGATTACAGAACTGTTTTTTTTTATGTTTTTCATATTTAAAGCAGAGAGGAGCACTGAGCAGACAGTCTGCCTGGTGTCATTAACCAGTTGTTGTGTCCTTGGGCAAGACAACCCGCCTTGCCTACTGATGGTTGTCAGAGGGTCTGGTGGCGCCGGTGCATGGCAGCCTTGCTTCTGTCAGTGTGCTCCAGGGCAGCTGTGGCTACAATGTAGCTTACCATCATCGGCGTGTGAATGTGTGTGTGAACGTCTAAGTGGAAAGCACTTTGGGGTCCGGAGGGACTTGATAAAGCGATAAGTTCAGTCCATTTACCATTAATCGTATTAATCGTCAAGTGCCAAAAAATAATTAAAGTTTTTCTGAAGATTAATTGCACACGATACAATTTTCCCCAACCTTAATGATTTGAACATAAAACTCTAACATTTATTAGAACAACTAAATGCTCTCACAAGGGTGGAAATTGTTTTTTTTAACAAGTGCTTATGTTTGTGTGTGTGTAAACTTCAGCCAGCAGATTTGTGTTTTTACATCTCTAATCTTGAAGTGACACTGCTGACTGAACAGCTAAATAAATACAAAAGTGACTTATGTGGTTAATGGCAACATTATGCAGTTGTCTAAATCAACTTTAGGTAATTGACTCCTGCAGCACTGAGGTCACTTCTAGGGCTTTCYGGTTCTGGTATAACCAGTGCGACGGTTGTGTTCACAACCTTGGCACAAAATCAAGCTGCTCATACAGTATCCGATTAGTTGGTACCTTTGTACCATGACCTTCAGTGTTCTGTGAGGTGTTTTGCAGCTGGAATCAAAGTCATGTCAAAGTCTAAGTCATGGTTCTCAACTGGAAGACATTGGAATGCTCCCTCCGGGTTGTTGGGGATGAGTCTTTGCTTCAAGAGTTCAAGTATCTGGGCGTTTTGTTTACAAGTAGAGAARAGTGAAGCGCAAAAGTTGTCTTAAACATTTCATAGACTCAAACTGTTTTGTTAAGCCAAGACTGATTGGTTTAGATCAAGTTTTATTGACTGACTTTATACCAAAACCAATGCTGTACTGTGGTATAGCCACCTAATAGATTTGCCCTTCTATGCTGCCAAGGACTCAGAGCAGTAAAGTTCTGAATTGAAGGTTTGTCTTGTTCTGTGAGGTAAATCTTGGGAGGAGCCTGCTTTTCCCAAAATGAACTCTGAAATCATAGAGTGAAGGTGTGTTAGGTTATGTTTTCACAATAGAAACCTGCCTGAAGGCAAATTCTAGGTGACTTATCACAGTTAGTGTTACAAAGGTACAAAGGAGTAGTGTGTTGTGTTCACTGACAATTGAGAAAACATATTACCCAATGACTAATGGCTCATTTGTTGTTCCTGTTAATCAGTGCTCAGAGATGTCTTTTAAATAAACGTGATTTTGAACATCTTCAGTACCCCACCCTCCAACTCCACCCCACCCAAGCAAAGCACACTCAAACAGTACTGAAAGAAGCTGGCTGAGCTGGTGTGACTGTCACTAAAGCATGTAGCTCATTAGTTCACTCATTGGAAATTAAAAATGTACAAATAAGTTCAATAATTGTATTTATGATGATGATGGACACAACTATTCATGGTTGAGATGACTTCTTTAGGTTTATTATTCTTTTAACACCAGGTATTGACTTGTGTTTTTCAGATCCATTTATCTCTGCACTTTGAGCTGCTTGGTAAATAAAGACCAGAGTTTGTTTGGGTTACAGATTCATGTTTAACCCGTCCGGATGCTTGTGCAGTACAAAAACATGGTTAAAGGCTTAGCAATACTCACAGAAGATGTCGCCTATTACCCTTCATCACAGTTTTAGCCTAAGATAATCTTATGTTGAGAAATGACACAGTTGTAGCTGTTTTGGTTAAACCCTGAAAATAAGTGTCACATTCAGAGTATTCACTGTGAATTACACTTGGTAGCAGCAACATGTTTTAGCTCAATATCAGGTCAACTGACTAAATTATAGTTAATTTTGTGTTTTCTAAGACCAGCTGGCTGTAATGGCATTCTTAAATGCGTTGGTTTCAAACATTAATTATAGATGTAAATCTAGTGATTATTACTTCCTGAAAGTTGAAATTAAATCCTCCTTGTGGTTTACTAAATATTTTGCTAATGGACATGCAGGTTTTTTTTAACACCATAGTGTGTCACATTGTTGATTTATAATAAGATGTTTTTTTTCCCTCATCTACCCGTATGTGGTTTTTAGTTTTTCTGTTGTTAAAGGTAGTGCAGCTGTTTGTTGCATGACCTGTTTCACCTGTTCCCCCATGTTTGCCTTGTATGTCTTCTTGAATGGGTGTTTCTTAACTGCCCCCTCCCCCCTTCCCTGAATGTACAGCACCTTGTGAATTTATTTTTGTGAAAGGCACTATATAAATAAAACTTTACTTTACATAYGTGCATGCAACCGTAAACAAATGTTGTTGTTAGTCTTGTTACCAGATTTTTATCCTTCACAGAAAGTTGGTCTAAAAAACGTGCARATGTTCACTCTGCACACTTCATATWTTTTGAACAAATGCTGCCATTTAAGAGCTGTCATCAAATAAAAGGTGTTCCAAGCAAAGCAAACCTTTTCGGTTCTGAGTGCACCTGTGAGTGGAGCACCCATCAGTTTGTGTGCCAGCCTTGTGTCTGTCTGCTGAAACCTCTGCCCCGGCCCTTTTGCACAGCCACATGTGCCACCGCTCCATTCTACATGATTTTAATCTCCGATGCTGGCAGCTGCTGGGATGTTGTGACTCTTCTGTTGCAYGACAAGGCCACACTGATTTGCGGGGATTTTTTCCCCCGTATTCTTACGTAGAATAATGGATTTTTAATATCACTTGTTTGCACGTCGGCTGCGCTGTTTTCCTCAAACACCCGCTCCCAGTGACGACAATCACTTCATTGTCTCTCAGCGCAGCTCTTRCAGCTGCTTTGTCTCCAAACGCATGCTTGATTTGTCATCGCAATRAAGAATATTGACTATTTTAAATGGCCGTACTTTGAATTTGATTAAGCACGTACATACAAACAAGCGTCAGCTGGTCCTTTTTTAAATGTGAGTGCTTGCACAGTTTTGGACCTTGGTTATAAATTTCTTACTAGCTAAAGGACGGGAGGAATAAAATGGCCACAAGCCTCATTAATATTATATGTATATTTAATGTGTTTTTATTGATGTTTTCCTYATGACGTTATCTGGATTGGAAATCTAGGTCAGAGGCAGGAAGTGATGTGTGTCTCTTAATATTACTGTGACATATTGAAATCCCAGGTCCAGTTCAGCCTTTAGACACTAGTCTCATGTTTTTTTATTTTTCTGTTGAGCGGCATATAAACAGTCCTTTTTATTAATGGTATTTATGAATCAATTTATAAGTCAGATCCTATGAAATGGACAAAGTATAGATCAGTACAGTAACTGGCAGTGACCTTGTTCTCACATGTTGTGTGATTCACGGAGGGGGAAGTGGAATACCAGMAGGAATTTGTTAAATGAATAATGATGCACAGTTAATCCAGAAGAGTCTGGTTTGAAATAAAAATTGAGGAAGAACCTTTTGAATTATGTTCATTTGCARGTTAATGTGCTTGGTAAAGTTACATGATCTTGATGAACTATCTTTCTGGCAGCTCAAAGTTTAACCTAATATAATGCATTTTTTTTATTTTAGTTTTTTTGTTATTAAAACATGAAGTAAGCGTTTAATTTGCCCAAACTAAATGCTGTGTAAATTACAGCCATCTGCTGCACACGGGCTCTGTGTTAGAGCTTGGAAAGAACATTCAAATAAGGTGACRCATAAACCCTGATGAAGACCCTTTTGACCCCCTCAAGTCATCTTTCATCAGTGACTCATGAGCATTACATCTGAGATTTATTTCATATCAAATTCATTTTTTATTAGAGATAAATCTTACTAAAAAGCAGCAGTGTTAGTATTGACAGGCCATTGTCCTCATCTCTTTATTTTATTTATTTTTTGTAGTAGGAATAATTTTAATAATGGCTATCATTTTTCCRTTTTGGATGCAGCTCAACTTTTAGCAAAAGGGAGCTACTATCATTAATGGGGTTGTGCGTATGGCTGCCTGGGGGGCGGCTTCCTCTAAATCTGGAGTAGTAGGTTAWAGAGGGGAATGATGGTGTCCAGGATGCAGACAGATGTAGAACTTTTTTTTTTTTTTGTTTGGAACGAAGGAGGGAGTTGGGAGACATTTATAAGCCGTGTTCTCCCCCAGGTTGGTCAGTAGCTTCAGCATCTGTTTCCACTGAGGGGCTGTTGGCTTTGTTTCTAAAACACTTATTTTTTGTCTGAAATTGTACTCATCACCCTAATTTCCATCAGAATTGACAGATCTGCTCCAGGTTAACAGTCAGTAAATTTGTCTACATTYACAAACATTAAAATATTAGCATCTTTTAGAAAGACGTTAATAATCACTAGTTTAGTTCAGCTACACTAGTGCACTGCAAAAACTGTCCACCTAACCAAGTTTTAAAGTCTCATATCCAGCCAAAAAGTCTTTTTT